>NW_007579526.1:0-30753 GCF_000690725.1 Stegastes partitus | reverse complement strand
ACACACACACACACACACACCCTCTACCTGCACGCTCACACACTCGCCACACTACTTAAAATGCTCAGTTGGAGTTCAAATCTTAATCCATCACGTCTGCTTCTACCCAAGATGCATGTGCACACACACGTACTTGTAAAAATGATGTATGTGTGCTGCGCTGTGTGTGTGTGTGTGTGTGTGTGTGTGTGTGTGTGTGTGTGTGTGTGTGTGTGTGCGTGTGCAGCACTCACACTGGGAGCAATGCGCTGTAGCTGCCTGAGGGTGATGCGGTTATACATGGTGCTGATGTCCTTTCTTTGGTCATCATATTCCGACACAGTGATCTGGAGAGAGAGGAGATTTTACTCACCACTGCACACGCATGGACGCACATGCATGTGCATGTGCATGTGCACACATAGACATGCAATCAACTGACATTGGCCAGCCGGGTCTCCAGCTCTATAATCTCCTTGGAGTTCTCTGTAGGGTTGAGAGCTCCCAGCATGCTCAGCAAGCGCTCCATCAGAGCCTTGTACGCCGCCAGGATCTGGAAAGCACAGTGACATCAGCGTTAACAGACACGAGGTGCTGCGGCGGCATCATCAGTAACGGACGGTGACGGGGTGACATGTGGCAAAGTGGACAGGATAACAAAAGCACAGCGGGTGACAGAGGAAAACAGGTGGATTGATGAAGAAGAGCGAGAGAAGAGTAAACAGGACAGATGGGAAGAGGAGAGGAGCGAGGAGGGAAGGACTGAGGGAAGAGGGGGGAGAGGAGGGGAGGGTGGAAAGCAAAAAAATGAACGAAAAGGAGGTCAGGGAGGTAAAGGGAGAAATAGGGGGAGGTGGGAAGGAGAGAGGGAGGCAGAGAAGAGGAATAAAGTGCATGGATGAGGTCAAACAGAAAGTGAATGCAGGAAGGAAAGAAGGGAAACGTGAGAAAAGCCAAGAAAAAGTTGGCAAATAGGAGGACGAGAAGGGAAAAGACAGGAGGAGGGAATAAAAGAGGAAGTGAGGGTGTTGGGGGATGACAGAGGGAAGGAGGAGCGTTCACCTTGACGCTGTCCTCGTCCTGCCCCAGATACAGACTTCTCTCCGGCAGCGTGAGCCCCTCCTGATCAATCTGCACACACACAGTCAGTCATGTGACCACCGCCAAGCATTCAACAGATGTATGTTCAAAGGGGTGGTTAATATTTTAATACTCTGCAATATTGCTAACATTTACAAACCATTCAACACCATGCATGCTAAACATCTGAATTATTTAGTACATTTAATGAATAATTCACACACCTAAAGTCATTTGTCTTTTATTAAGACTTGGCCAGCTAATGTTAGCCGACGTTCATACTGACACTGTCGTGTGAAAACTACACTTGTCTAAATGCACTGATTTGTTTTTCCAGACCAATTAAATGATTGAGTTGTGTGTTGTTGGTTAATCCAAGCTGGCCATCAAGAACACCGTAGGAACACCGTGTCAACAATCGATTTAAACATGACTGGTTTTCTGATAACAGTGGTTGTTAGATCTGATTGTGTGGCTCAGTAACCTTGCAGTGTGGTCCTGTACATGTTTTGGGCTACACATGGGGGGAATGTGCAGACTCTCACAGACTTGTGGAGATGATGACGTTTAGAGGAAACTGTGTGCTTGTGCAGCAGAACAGTGGCCTTAGAGGAGCATTGATATGACTGCATGTTTTTACCAGCAAACGGTCCTGGATATGTTTGGGTTATTCTTGGTCTTGTGGGCATCATGGTAGATGTTGTAGACATGGCCACACAGTGACAGTCGGTTTGCTGTCACCTTACAGCGGTCTGGGCTGAAACCCGCTGGTCTGTCTGAGCAGAATTAGCATGTTGTTCTGCTGCCTGCATGACTTTTCTCCCCACAGACCAAACTCATTCATGTCAGGTTATTTGCTGATTCTACAGTGGCTGTAAGTGTGAGAGAGGATGTCTGTGTGTGAGTCCTGAGATGACCTGTCCAGGCTGTGTGTCCCATATCAGCTAAAGTAGCTCCAACCCTTGAAACCCTGGACAGGATAGAGTGGGTATACCAAATAAATGGATGGATTGTTATAATATATGTGAAAGTCAAAGTTGTAAATCACTAGGCTTTGCTTTGATTCAAGAGATGGCAGCTACACTACCACCTATACGACTCGGCTGCTGATTTTTCACACACAGGTATTGATGTCTGACGGCCAGCAGTTTCTCATTTAGCCTTGAGCTGCTAGCTTTAGGTGAAGCTGAGGACACAGGTCTTACTTCTAACTTTACACCCCCAGTTTTTCATTTCTAATCTTCAGAAAGCACTGATTTAAGTGACCTCACTTGCTGTCTCCCAAGTACTTGCTTAAATGTAATCACATGACCATGAGTAATCGAGTATGGACCTTCATGTCACATGGTAACGGTGTGTGAGAAGGAAGTAAAGCTTTCTCTCATGTACATAGTTGATAATGCTTTTTGAAAAGTGCCATTAGACTATCTTGCCATAACCACAATGTTTCTGAAGTTTAAAAAGTCAGTCCTGAGAGTTCCTTACAAACACACACATCATGCGTTTAGAAATCACCCTCAGTTCTCTGCTACGTTCTCACCCGGATGGCGTTCCTGGAGGAGTTTTTGTCGTCCACATTGACAGTCAGGGAGAAGAACACAGCAGTGCTGTACACGCCCTGCGTCCTGTAGAGCAGCTCGTTGAAGTCCGGCCTCTGTGGGGCGCCCTCGGTCTCCCACCCAGCAGCACCAGGAGGAGCACCCACCAGGTCCCACCCTCCACAGCTGTCCAACACCTCTGTCATGGGGCTCGAGCCCAGCTTGTCAATCTCTTTAATGTTGATGCAGGATCGATAGAATTCCTTGACCTTGCGCTCTGCCGAGTTGGGGCCATGCCTCCTAATTGGCTCCAGCAGGAGGCGCTGTAGTTTCTCCTCGTTGTGTTCTCCTATAGCTGTAATGATGCCGTAGCTGAGTTTGTCCTCGGGAATGCCGTGACGCCTCAACCAGCCACCGCAGGCGAACGAGTAGAAGTCCTGGCAGGGCTGGATGGTTGGGTCAATATTGGCCTGAACAAAGCGGGCCGCCCGCAGCAGGGAGCGCTTGCGTTGGCAGTCCTGTCGGCACTGCGGGTCCTGCTGGGCATCCAGGGAAATGTACTTGAGTGCCAGCATGCTTCCCAAGATGACGCACATACCTGCTGCGAAGACCAGCGCCGAGAGGAGGCAGATCTCCCTCCGGCTCCATCGGGGAAGGCCACCGCTGCTGCTGGTGCTGCTTAGATCTCTGTTTCGACCGTTTGACCAGGTGCCTCCCCGGCCTCGCCCCACATGACGGTCTAGGCTGCCTCCGAGGTGAAGGGTCATGCCGTTGCTGAGGATATCGCTGCTATAGCGACCGCCATATTTCACTTCCTGGAACTCATCATAGTGGGCAGTTAGTGAGTATGTCTTCTCCATGGCAGAGAAATGTTTCTAGGTAAGAAGCAGCAGAAGGGTTCAGGGAGAAAGGGATGAAAATGAGTTATTTCTGTTTTCTGAGTGCTGTCATGACTACTCCTACTGAGACAAAAGCGAGAATTCCCACTACAGGGCAAAACACTGAAGTGATGTCAAAATTCTGTTGGCCTTCTTTAGGCAAAGTCCCCTTTATTCTTTTCAAATCAAAAGCCAGCAGAGCAAGGGACTCCCATTGTGCATGAGGAATCTCTCGGGTCCTGCTCTCCCTCTCATCCTCTTTCTCTCTGCTCCCTTTCCATTTGTTCTCCTTTCCTCCCTTTTTCCAACCAGTTACAGGTCACCTGTCGATAAAAATAGAAACGAGATAGAGGAGGGCTGTAAGTTGAGAGATACGAAATTGAATCCATGATTACAGCAGTAAAGAATGACAAAATAGTGTCTGTTTTGTCACATTTTTCTCCACTTTGTCTCCTTGTGTTTGTCAGCTAAAGCTGTTGGACTGATTGGTGATAGTCATCCCTCAGGGAGATGATGTCCTCCGAGCGACTCGCAGCTTCAGACAGATCAATGGAGACGGGCAGCAAAGAGCTGAGCATCAGCTGGGCAAGGAGAGGTGTGACAATCACCATAACTTAGCCTGTGACAGCGCAAACTCATGTAAAACTTTTTATTATTACAGAGGGACACAGAGGATTTATGGCCTCTGTCTGTCCAGACTGAAGACACACACTTCTCAGGCTGACATGCTGAGTTCTACGCAGCTGTTTCTGCTCATTTTAAAGTAATGAAAATGAAAAAGGAACATTTTAAAAAGGCTTTTTGATAACTTAACTGCAAATTTGAACTATTTTTGTTTCTGTTCCTTGTTGTGTGTTTGACTCACGTGGCTGCTGGTCGACTGTTGGCCAGAATGAAAATGATTTAACAGAGGGTTCATTTTAGCATGACTGAGAGGAGACTGGCAGAAAGTCCTCTGTTGGCTCAGTGGTTCCCCGTTAGTGAGTGTGTCACCACGCATAGGTCCATGTGTAAACACACACACACACACACACACTTACAGCACAGAGGGCGTCAGCTGATCCTCTGTAGGGCTTTTAAAGGAATAACGAGCTACCACATGACGAGCAGCTGCCAAAAATGTAAATGATATGCGCATATATCCTTAAGTAATTTAATTTAAACTCAGCTTATCTTTTTGCGCACAGAATTACAAAACAGTGGAACCACAGCATCGACTGCATTTGTGTAACGGAGCACAAACACAAAATAATTCATAGCTGTTTGCATTCTGCTGCATTCTACATGTAGCCTGTAAGCAACACCAGGCCTGTAGACAGAGAGACGCGCTGGTGAATATTTCGTTGGATGCTCTCCCAGTGTGTGTGTGTGTGTGTGTGTGTGTGTGTGTGTGTGTGTGTTCAGTGGCTGGGTGCAGTGAACTTGCTGAAAGCTGTGAAGGCTATCTGTGAGAATTGATCCCTCTTATCTCCACTGAGAACAGCAAACTTCAGCTCTGATGTCTTTAACAAGCTTTCGCTCGCCTTATGAGAGTGCTGTATGCAGATAAGTACAGCAGGAAAGAGCCGGACAGACAGAAACAAACTAAGACAGCTTAAGTTTAGTATTTATAGGAGAACAGAGGAGTCGTGAGTTTCTCGTTGTGTGAGAGGTGGAAATGCAAATCTTTCACAAATGGCACGTGGCTGATGAGTGGGTTCCAGTGTTTTGTTGTAGTGGGAAAGGGAAAAGGGTGCATGGGTGGTGCAGAGATAAACATTCTTGTCTACCACTGCAGAGATGTGGAGCTACAGTCCCAGCAGTGATAACTCTGGCTTGGTTGGATGTTCCAGCAAATACAACTGACTTGACGGTGCTGCAGGGAAGCCAGACAGGGATTCAAATCCACCACGTGTCTGAATCTAAATCAGTATCAATGCAACAAGCATCACATCATAAGATGGGAAGTTCAGGCTGATTAAGTTTCCACACTGTCCACAAGCAATGATGGCATGAACCATGTGTGCATCAATGAATGCTGCAGGTTGCAGGTTTTCTCTGTATTTGATCGAGCAGTAGCCACAGATGGAAATAAGTCTCCACAGTAAGAGAAAAAAGGGGAAACTGGGGGAAAGTCAAGGATAGTGTGTCTCTGTGCGGTGTCATTATCAATCCAGCATATCATCCATCAGTCTTCTGCTTTGTTACACTCACCCACGTGATCAGAAACATGCTGGATCTATGAAACCGTATCCGGTCACTGTCAGCCTCGTGCACTTCATGCACGTAATTTATTATAATGTAAATAAAATGGAATCGTTGTGTGAAGTGTGCGGCGTGCGGTCTCTTAATGAAGTTTCTCTCCTTTTCTCTTTGGAATGCACAAACGCTTCAGCTCTGTCACAACTCTTTAGGCATTGTAATAAATTATGATACACACATGCGCACATACGCGATCACACACTGAGTGGACGTCCAGCGTATGGCTAATGGATTGGATCTTGCGGGTACCATCGCCGAGAAAGGCACGCGTGATAAATGGCTATTTACTGAACATGACAGGACCTAATATCTGAGAGTTATACTAATGCTGCTGCACATGCACACACCCTTTCTTCCTCTCTCCTGCATACTTCACATGCATGAACACTTAAAATGCATCAAAAGACGCCCCGTTGATGCATAGCGCCTTGTCAGTTGTCAAACACTTCCCATAGATCTTTCAGGAAAAATGCTGTCACTTGTTCACTTACTGCAGGGGTTCTCAAAGTGTAGTTCAGGGACCTCCAGGGGCCCTTCAGATGGTGCCGACAGGACAGACAGTCCTATTAAATCCAAATGAACTGCAAGATCTTCAACCAAACCCTATATTGTTTCCTTTAAGCTACAGTGCAGTCCCTTTCTCACCCTATCTATTGATCCTGTTGATGACAGTAGAAATCATATTTCTTTCTCCATAAAAAGTCCAGTAATGATGTGCTCTAGACCACCCAGAAATCTGTGAGAACTCATTGATCTGCTCTGAGACAGCCCATCTCAGGAACACAAAGGAAACGTCAAGCTCCCTGTTCTGTCACTCACTTGTCTCTGCCAGATTGTCTTCAGTGAGACAAATGGAACTGTTTCTCCATATCTGAGCAGCAGCATCGCGTCCTCCTTCTCTATGACGGCGGTTCACAGCAGCCATAAACTCATTTGATTTCCACTGTTGCCAGACAACATGTTGTACAAACTAGTTCTAAAGTATACCCTGAAGCCCTCAGCCCGTAGCTTTCAGTGAACATGCAGACTCGGCGGAACTGTCGGCGTTACAGCTTTCAACTTCGGCTGGTAAAAAAAAAAAAGGTTGTTTCAGAAAAAATGTCAGTCTTTACAAAAACAGTAGTAACTTCTATAACTGTGAATGTTTGATGGCCATCGCGGCCGGGCTGCCAGCGTTGAATTGATCAAGTTGCTCCTTAAGCAAACTGCACGCTTTGACCGCTGCCCGGGTCTTTCTCTGGCGTCTCTACCCACAAACAATACATCCTTAGAGGAGATCAATGGTCATCAATAAGCAGACGCCCATGACGGGTCAGGCTGACATCTCTTTAATGGAGACTGCTGATGGATCACAGTTCTCCTAAAATAAATGTAGGAGGTCCAGTTCTAAGATCAGCTGAGCACAAATGGCTCGGTTGCCTGTAACTGGGCTTTGATTTGGGACTGACAGTTATCAGATCTGCATTTTTCCATTTACTGGATTACCAGATAAATGTATTCATTTAAAAGTGCGTCTGATGCGTCCGTCTGTCTGGAGTCTCTACCAGGGTCCCACCCGCAGCACCATCCCATCGGTAGCATCATAAATTCTGTTTTAAAGAAACTTGGTGAAAACATGGAGAGTTTTGTGTTGTAGTTTGTGTTGTTCTAAATTTTGAAACCAAGAATTTTATTTCAACTGCAAATGCACATTGGTTCCAGAGATCAGATATGAATCTCCTTGATTACTTACAATATGTGTTGGTATTTACCCCCCAAAAAACACATCAGTCAGTCCCTACTTTAAATGTAAAGCTTGTAGCGGTGAGAGTTTATTAATTCAGTATTGTGGAAGCAATTTATTTCGCAAAATACTCTAATTCCTACAATTTGCATATCAAATGCTCATTACAAATGAAAGCGGTATCTATCAGCATGAGCTGTGATGAATTATCACCACAGACTTCCAGTGCTTTGGGAGTTAACACATCAACACATCTAAATTGTTCCCCATGGTCTGAGAAGGCAGACAGATTTGTTGCTGGAGAGATGGAAAGTCACCTGGGGTAAACATTGTCTAGCGACTGTGTAGCAAATTTGCAAAAACGATTACCAGAAGGCACAGTACAAAGACAATAAAAGATTAAAGCCTTTAATACGAAGTCTGCCAGTGTTATTTACTGTTCAGCGCCACACCCTCCATCCATCGCCTCACAGAAAACACACTGTTTACACAGGACCAGTCTGAGATCCTTCACTTGTTCTCCTCCAGAACTCATCACAGCAGCGAGCATCTACTGTCTGGATGTTACAGTCATTTCACACACAGCCCAGCTTCACATTACCATAAATTTACTCAGCAAACTTTTTTCTTCCTCCACTGCAGTTTGTGATGATATTTGGTGGTACCCAGAAGTAACAGCTTAGAGGCAAACCCTCTGCTTTTATCTCCTCTGAGACGAGTTACGTCACCTGAAAGCCTTCTATAAATGGGTTTATTATCCCCTAATCAAAGTGGTCACAGAGCCTGCCCCAAAAGCTTCACGGCACTCAGAGGGTTCAGCGTGGGAGTCAGCCCCCTCGAGCCTTATCACTGGTCGCCAGAGGCTGCAGTAGAGTGCTACGCTGCGTTTGTATGGGCTACACATTTGGACACACAGCTCAAGAGTCCTGTAGAGTAACACGAGACACTACTTAGGCTTGTACCCAAGAACAACCTCCTTTGTGGTGCTCTTAAAAACTATTTAGCTGTTGTGTGTATGTATTAAATGTCCCACATCAGCGACATGAGGGAACTTTCAGGGAGCACACTCGGGTCTTTAGTTTATTATTAAAACAGGAGAGTTTGAGTCATGCTGAAGAACAGTTATTAGCCAGAAGAACCCACACACTCAACCCCCTCTCTCTCTCTCTCTCTCTCTCTCTCTCTCACACACACACACACACAGTCTCCCTCTCTCTCTCTCTCTCTCTCTCACACACACACACACACACCAGCAGGTATAAAGTGCTCACACACTGTAACGCTATGAACCTAATGACTCCTTTAACAGACAGAGCAATGTGACAAAACACGATCCCAACATGAGGATTTATTTTACACATTTACTTGAATACTTAAGAAAACCTTCAATCCGATTTATTACAACACATTTATTTACTAATTAGCCGTTTTCGTCTATTTCTCTGAAGGAAAAAAGTAATTTAAAAACAAAACAGTAAAAAATGCTAATCAGCTTTTTATGTTCTGATGGATCCAGAATGAATCATTCTCTTACATGTTCGTCTTGGGTTATGTTTTACGCGCTGTGTCAGTTTTTCAGTGACCAAAGAAGTCTTCAGCGGTTCTGGTTTTAAGTGGAGCTATGCTCAGGACAGAGCAGCGTTTCTCTGACACGCTCCTGACAGACTGTCAGAGCTGAGCTAATACACAAAGCAAACTTTTTGGTGATGTGCGTAAAGACGCAACATGAGCTGCTGCCGGTCCAACTCGCCCTTATTGCTACTTTTACGCATCTTTAAGCCTTTTATATCCCGATAAATCCCAGTAGCCTCAGATAGATTACAGCATTTTTAGTAAATCATCGATTAAAGACGCAAACAAGCTACGGGAAGCTGCAACAGAGACGGACAGAGATTTGAATGATAAACGCACACAGACAGAATCAATGCGCATCATTTGTCTTTAAAAAGTGAACTCGGTCAGTCTGCAGCCAGTTAAGGTAATTTCCAGCCTGACAGACTGGCTCAGCATCCAGACATCCAATTTCATCATTTTCCCTTTAAAGTGTCCACCAGCAAAACTTCTAAAGCCGTTCACATGAACCGCGAACTGAGCGACCATGTGCGTGGAGAACCGAGGAGACACCGCTCTTCAACCAGCGCGCTGCTCAGACGTGACTCCCAAGTTAATCTATGACAATCCCCCCTCATCCTCGCTCTTCCTAATTTTTAGAAACATAAACTAAACGACCACATTTGGAGTTACAAAAGCCCTCCCGTGCCAAACGCCTGAAGTGTGCAGTGGCCGGAGGAGGACCAGCTTCTGTTCGCTCAGTGGTGCTGTGGATGTCCACAGAGTGATGAAAACTTGTGCAAAAAGACCTTACCTGTGGTGTGCAAAAGCAAAATCCCCAGTGGGAATGTAAAAACGTCTTTGCTGTGTGTTTAAAGGGAGCAGATCCACTCCGCTGAGGGTCCGACTGGATTATCCGACCCCCCTCCGGAGATCGGCACGCACCGGGATCCGCACCGCTCTCTGCCGCCGCTGCAGCTCACAGCCTCCGATGTATGGAGGAGAGAGAGAGGGAGGGAGGGAGAGAGAGGAGGGGGGGAGGAGGAGGAGAGGAGGGGTCCTTCATTATCAAGGTAAGGTGCACAGACGCGCGCGCACACTCACTCATAAACATCCTGTTTTCATATTTTCTTTTTCTGCCACTTTTACATCATTGGTGAGCGATTACAAAACCCAACAACACTTTATTCTCTTTCTTATATATTTCAGTGCACGTGCTTTACCTTAATATACTGGCTGAACTGTGATTGTTTTTTATGTTCTGTTTTGCAGGAAGACAGACTTGAAATTGGCACATTTGATGCTCAATTGAGCATCAAAACATCCTCAGTTCATGAGAAAAAAAGCCATTGCTGACTCATGCATTTGCACACAGTTTCATCCACATTAAAATGATTCCATCTGCACCAGCTGAAAGCAACAGCAGACCTCCTGTATACCGTTCACGCTGCTTGGACACAGTCCCTGCTGTAATATTAATCGCAATGTAAGTTCCCCTCTTATTGTGTTGAAGGAGATTTGAATTAAATTTGCACACTGCGACCGGCTCAGCGAGGGAACATCAACTCGTTCCTAAATGAGTGAGCCTATTTCACTGATTGATATCACTGGGCTGCAACATTTTGTGCTCCCACCACATCACAAAGTCTATTTTAATAAATCTCGTGTTCCAAGCAACCGCTAAACATTAGCTATAGAGGCATTAATCTCCATGTAGCCTGAAAGTCACACAAACCAAACTAATCAAACCAAAAAGGTCGACTAATATTATTATGCAAATCAGCTGAGTAACTAACTGGCCATTTCATTACCCCTATTGGTCTGTGAGAGGAGAAAGGAGCTCGTAAGGGGAAGAGCACAGGTGGGTTCTGAAAACTGAAACCACATTTCTGGGTGTTTTTTTTCTTTGTTTGTTTTTTTTGACCTTTTGTGTGATGACTTATTAACACAAAAGAAAATGCTCAAAGGAAGATGCCATTTTTCAAAATTGCATCTAATTGCCAGCACGGCCATTTTTAAGCTTTGGTAAAATGACACGAGAATAAATGAAAATGCTGAGAAACAGGAGTTAGCTTTCAAAGTGTGTAATAGTTCAGGCAAAGCTTCCAAGAGAGAGGACGTCTAACCAGACACCACAGTGGGGCAGTCCACAACAGAGCTACTGAAATCTGTGGTAGATGACCAGGGAGGAGGTCCACACAAATGCAACATTCTGAGAAAAGATTAGGAAGAACAGACAGGCAGTAAGCAACGAGCAAGTTTATAGAACACAGACCAAAAACAGAGTCGAGAGCTTTGGCGCTAAAGGGCAATGAGGTCATAGTGAGCAAGAAATGGCAGGAAGTCCATGAAGGCAGCTGGTGAACAAGTGCTGAGAGACAAAGTCTGGAAAGGCCCGTGAATATGAAGAGAGGATTTTGGTGAATTGACAATTTAAAGCTACACCAATCAATAACATGATATTAAAACTTTAACATATTCATTACATGCGCCTTGAAAGGGTTCAGTCATGATGAAAAGTGTACAAAGCACAGCAGTTCCCCTGCTCAAGCTCTGGTTTGGGTTCTTTAACCACAGCTTTGCCTTTTAAGCTTGAAACTGAAGCCAATTCAGAAGTACCTTAAAGTGCAGTACCACTGACGGTCACTAGGGGCTGGTTTAAAGAAATCCGCAGCTGCAATAGACTCCCATTCAAAAAAACCTCATCTTCTCTGATGAAATACTTCATCAATACATTTTTTCAACAAGTCATAATGATGTCATAGCTAAATTCACTTCTTCTGATCAATGTGCTGCTGGTCATTTTGAACCTGACTCTATCACTGAGTAGATAACAGGCCTCAAAGAGACCTCAGAGTGGGATCATCAGGTCTGCTCTGAAGGACTGACACGCTGTTCTACCATATCATGGCTTGTTCTTCACTTAATTGTACTAATAGACCTTCAAGAGATTCCAAAATCCAAGTTTCTTTTTCAGTAAATTTTCTTAAAGGTTCCCAGTTTTCATGCAGTTCCTGTGCAATATTAGCATGAAGTGCAACGGCTACAGTGCACCTTGGCATTTAACGAACATCCTGATGATGCTGTTCACACTAGTCAATCAAGTTTCAAGCCTCACTCCAACCCACTTACCCTGTTTGAAAAAGCCTTGGCTCCAATCAGAAAAGACGTCAATCATAAAGACATTCTCCAGGTTTCAGTTGAGTATTAATGCAAATCAGTGTGTGACACCAGTCGTTGCTGCATCCGTCCTCCTACAGTGAGCGATCTTCCTTTAGTCGTCCATCAATCTCAGGCAGCTGTTTACAGTGAGAAGGCTGTGATGACCCCACTGCCCAGAACCCAGCAGCAGACCAGCAGTAGCTTATGGTGGAGACCCAAACAGAGACAAAAGAGATGAAACGGTGGACTGACATTCATCGAGTGACCACAAACATCCATCCATCCATCATCTACACACTGCTTAATCCTCACTAGGGCCACGAGGGGGCTGAGAAGTCCACACAGCAGATCACATACAAGTCGCATTGAAGTGGAAACGTGAAGGAAGTCACAAAGAAATCCTCATTGAGCATCAAGTCCTGCAGTGTGAACGTAGCCAATCTGTGGGATTGTTCAGTCAGATAATACGCCGTCATCCTGATTGGTGACATTAAATGTCATGTCGGAGTCACAATCCAAGGCTGTCGCTATGTTAAGGCTGTTTTTATGGGTTCTGTTGGGTTCTCCTACAAACCTGTCAGATAGCAGGTTCTGGATTGTTAAGGGTCGATTATGGAGTCAGCATTGACTGCATTGTTCAGATATGGACAGTGGACAGAGACAGGACATGTAGGAGAAGAGAGCAGCAGGAGTGACGTGAGCAAAGCTTCAGGCTGGCTGGGAATCAAACCGTCACAGCTTTAAAGTTCTTCGTCCATGTAGTGTGGGTCCTAACAACACGGCTGTTGGTCCCCCCAAGATATCTTTATAGGATTAATACAGTCCAGCAGAACATTTATACATGATTAGTGCTCGATAACTCCAGCTAGACAACAGTTAACCAGGCGTAGTCCAGCTCACTGGATCAGTTTACCTTCTCATTGACAGATCATACATTTAAACAGTTTATTCTAACCCAGCTTGTGCCATCCTGTTGGAGACACCACAAAAGGAAAGTCACTTCTTTCACCATGCAGAGTATTTTGGCCTTTATGAAATGAAAAAGACACAGACATTAGTGATCCCTGACTTTATGCCCATCTATTCATTTACCTGGATTACAAACGACTTTGTACAGAGTGTTTCATTTCTCCCTCTTCTAGATGTGATTTCCTCAGCTAATTTACCTTTAGCTCAGGGCCATTTCATCCCACTTTCCCCACCAGTTCCTGGGCTCATTTCACTAACAGGTAACAACAGTGAAGGAAATGAGGCAAACCAGGCACACTGGCCTATAATTCGGCTCAGTGAAGCAGTGGATTTGGGTTCAGCTGTCAGCTCGCACTGAAGCAGGACACTTGGCAAAATTATGCCACAACACTCGCGGCCTACAGACCCAGAATTATAACAAGTGCCCCAGCAGACAGGAGGGGAAGGGAGGCAGCATTGTGCAGCCGGGGGAGGCTGGTGATGAGCAGATGAGCCGGGATCAATGTCGGAGTCTGACGACGAGAAGGGGAAGGAGTGTATGGATGAGTGGCGCTGTGGTCCCTCAGCGCTTTGATTCATCCTCATTTTATATTAGGGTGTTATTTACACACCTGCTGCCACCGGGACAGGAGAGGAAGCTCGCTCTCTTCTGGCTCTAACGCACACACACAAGTACAAACAACAGCACAGCAAGCCGGCAAACACACACACATCTGTGCTCACTTCCCCAAACACTTCCTCTTGACAATAATCGAAGACTCTATAAGAGCTGCACACAGCGACTCTATTTTTGAGCGTCTAAAAATATCCCTTTCGTCCTGGTTCACTTGATTCATCAAGGTCCCTGATGAAGCACACATCTCACAAAGGAAGTCAAAGCAGAGACACAGAAGCTCATAATTAAGAGAGATACAGAAGAAAGTGAGCTGCTTTCACAAGAAGGTGTTCGTCAGCATGACCACTGATATATATATATATGTATGTATTCCACCTTCCTCTGGGATGGCTCTAATAGAATTAGAGAGCTCGCCTCCAGGTAGCTCCCAGGCTTAGCCACACTTAAGATGGATGGAGGTGGTTTGCCTAAAAGGTACAACAAGTTAGATAAGAAGAGAGGGAGGAGGACGAGGGGATGTTTCTTCTGCTGTCTGCTCAGCACCTGAGCCTGACCCCACCCCATGTGTCCACCCCCTACATCTTCCACTCAGACAGACTAATGGGGAGCTTCTAGCACCATTTATATTCCTCGTCCCCCCACTGGCACCCTACCTCAGCTGTCTGATAGGCCGATTCTACCCCCCAGAGGAGTTAAATAGATGTGTGTGTGTGTGTGTGTGTGTGTGTGTGTGTCCTTGTACTCCTGTTCTTAAAAGAGATAAGTTTTGGGCATCACTTTACTTTAAAAAGTGGGAATGAGTCGGTGTGAAGTACTGATGAGTTAATAAGGAGCTTCTGAATAACTGGATAAATGAATTATTAATATGTGTACAATGGAGTCATGATCATTTAAGTCAGAAATAATAATCTTCACAATTATGTGCTCATCATGTTGATTTGTATGATGATTCTCAGTATGTGTGTCAGTTTACTGGGAAGACTCACAAAAAACAGCGAGTAATTAGTGATGAATGAGTGGACACCAGTCTGGAAATCTGAGTAGATGTGGTTGTTTTTTCATGTTTTACAGATATTTCTGGACGAATCATCACCAACTGATTCATGACCCTCTGAACCTCAGGAGGGTTTTCTGATCCCGTCACATTTCTGCTCAGCGTGGGATCATTCTTCACCGCGATACAAAGTCCTGCACCTCCATGGAAACCGAGCAGGCATGACTAGAAGGAGAGAGAACTCAGAAAAGTCTTTTGTGCGGTTTCACAAAGTTATAATGCTATAAATTCCCTAGAAAACCAAAAAAAAAAGTTATTCTCCACTAAAGGGGAAGAACATGTGCTGCATTTCCTCAGCGCCCTCAGATGTCAGTGCCGGAGAAAAAGGTGCTCGACATACTATCGACATTTTACTACTTACATTTTACAACTTCTACAAATTGCATTTTTCACAGTCCTCCACACGTGCGCTCTGCACAGATCTACCACCAGGCTCAGCATATCCTGTTTACTGTTTCTGAACCAAGCTGCATTCATTTCATTGCTCTGGTTTATATTTGTTGTCTCCTCTCTGCTCTGCCTAACAGCACCTCCAGTCCAGTTAGTCCAGTCCAGTTAGTCCAGTCCAGTCCAGTCCAGTCCAATCCAGTCCAGTCTAGTCCAGTCCAGTCTAGTCCAGTCCAGTCTAGTCCAGTCTAGTCCAGTCCAGTCTAGTCCAGTCCAGTCTAGTCCAGTCCAGTCCAGTCAAGTCCAGTCCAGGAATCTCGATCATATCGATCATCCTAAACTGATCTCAGCTCAGTCGCTCGAGGCTTCTCAGTCGTGATGAGAAGAGCAGATTCATTTATTTTATTTTATTTTTGTGCATGATCTGGTGTTAATTGTCTATTTCTAGTAAATTTTAAATGAAATATGTAGAATAAAGTAATTTTAATTACGTGTTTTTTCGTGATGGAACGGCGAGTTATAAATGATTCAAAGACAAGTTGAAAATCCAGTGATTGTTGTTACGGTTTCTGTTTCTGGTAGCTGCACGGTGTCTTGGTGGTTAGCACCGTGGCCTCACAGCTAGAAGGTCGCCGGTTGGGGTCCCGGTGAGGACACCCGGGATCTTCCTGCGTGGAGTCTCCATGTTCTCCCCGTGCAGCGTGGGTTCTCTCCGGGTTCTCCGGCTTCCTCCCACAGTCCAGAAACATGCTGAGGTTAATTGGTGATTGTAAATTGTCCGTAGGTGTGAATGTGAGTGTGCTTGGTTGTCTGTCTCTAAGTGTAGCCCTGTGATAGACTGGTTACCTGTCCAGCTGGGATAGGCTCCGCCCCCCATGACCCTGGTGAGGATTAAGGTGTATAGATGATGGATGGATGCCTCTGATAAATGTCACAGTTGTGGTGATTTTGCTAAAGATAAACCTGTCGGTGGGTTTTGGGGTTCAGAGCGTTGACATCACTGTTCCTTGTCTATTCTTAGTCTTTATCTTTACCTGATGTATCGTCCTGTAGAACTGCTCACTGACAGTTAGTTCACTATCAGGCCGTTCCAGGTTTGTTCCTCACTTGTTCACTACCTACGCACATTTTTGGGAACCGTGTTACACAAAATAGAATTCTGTTTCTTAAATCACTTTTTTCAATTACAATAATTTCTCAACTACTAACGCTCGAGTCTCTTGGGGTGCAGAGCAAATGTCTACAAAACGACCAAATATATTCCACTTTCAGGAAATAATATCGTGTATAAATTCATCTTCTGTCCTGAAAATCATCATAATGTAAGGAGAAATTAATTAATTCTACTTCCAAAGCAATATTGCAAAGCAAAACTGTCTTTTGTCAGTTTTCTCAGTGTGTCTGTTAATGTTAAATATGCATATCAACAGTAATGTGCCAAAAAGACAAACAAAGAAACTAGAATGGGGAATTAGGATTTGGTTTCAATGATTGTAACTTACTGCTGCAGGACCTGCAGATTTGGCATCCTGGACTTTGACTTTCTTGCTTTTTGCACATCATGATGTCTGCCCATCAGAAACAGCAGTTTAGCCTAAAGGTAGGAAAATGAGATTCATCACATCCTCCATTAGGACTAATTATTCCTGCTAGATTTCACATCGTGACCTCATGAGGTCACAACAGTTTAGCCACAAATGTGCCATGTTTGAGCTTGACTTCATCATCCTTTCATTCATCCTCACTGATGAAGCTTCCAGTCACCTGGTCCAGAACCTGATCCATGACATGACATCGATGGTCCCTGGAGGAGGACTTCTCCAGACTTTGGAGGCCAGATGACCTTTCCCTTCCCTGGCCCACCGTTAAACCTTAACCAGTGTAGATATCTTCTATCCGCTCTCTGGGTTCTCATGACAGTTGCTGCAGATGTTTGTTGTCTCCAGTGACCAGGTTCTACGGTTTATGAAGACACTTTGCCCTTTGCTCTGGTGTCACTGTGAGGCTAGCAGCAGCGCTTACTAACCAGAAGGCCACAGTCCAAACAGCCTTCAGATGTTCTGATCACACTCTTGCGGTCCAGAGGGGGAATCCTTTATGTTTTGGACACCGTACTCTGCCATCACCATGCCAACAAGTCCACTTCACACTACATCTATCACACATATCGACGTAATCCAGCAAGCTGAGGACATTCAGCTCTGGAGTGTCCCTGTGTTCGCATTTTTGTGTTCAATGTAACGCAAATCTAATGTGACTGTAAACATTTGTTTGTATGAGTGTGAGCAGCCAGGTTTCCTTCAGGCAGCTGAATTAAACATGTAGTTTGGAAGTGCCTGTCATTTTCTGTTTGTGGCAGAGAATTCCTACTTAGCCGCAGAATTACAGATTAAAATAAGCCTTTTTGGAGAAAGTTTGGCACTTTTTTAAATCCTGGGGAATTTTTTTTCTTTCTGATTTAATTAAATTGAAACCGAATTAAGCCTCATTTAAATATCCGTGTGCTTTTCCATGTTTGTGTCTGTGCCAGCGTATCGAGCCAGACGTCTGAGATGTCTCTGTGACTGATAAAAATTGAAATGAACCATAATGAAGATGGACAAGAACTTGGCTCTCGTTTCCTCCTCCTCAGCTTTCTTCTTCCTCTTGTCTTTTTTCTCGTGTGGATCTTTCTCTTCCTCCTCCTTTCCCTTTTCTCTTCCTTTCATTTGAATCCGAACCCAGAATTGCGTAGCTGCTGACAACACAGGTCAATTATATTTTCCTGCCAAACATGGGAAGCCAGATTTCTGGGGTGCTGGATGTATTTAATCAACCAGAGGTATCTCACACTTCATTATGCAAAGGACGCAAATGAAAAATTATTTTGGGATTGACGTCTGTGGTTTTTCTTCCCTGGAGAACGCCCAGAATGTTGAGCTAACTTCTGCTGAAATAACTGAAATGAGAAAACTTGCAAAAATCCCAGTTGAACCCCTCAAGGATCTCTGGGAATCCTTGAACTGGAGTTTAAGAACTGCTGCCATAAAAACAACCTGAAAATCAAGAACCTCAAATAACACGCCACTGAGTCTCCCATGAGCCACAGCTGCAATGTTCAATAATTGCTTAATTAATAATTTTTTTCTGAAACACTCTTCTGAGCACTTCTGAACGTGGACTGCTCTGCAAATTTGCACATAAACACGAGTGCACACACACAGCTGTGTTTTCTTTTCCTGCACATGAAGACGCACAAACATGCAATTAAACGTTTACAATAATGAAGAACTGATGCAAAGGACAACAAACTGCTGCAAAAGATTCTGGAAAGTCTCTGTAGAGCCCTGGAGTGTTTTCTGTTTGCTCACGGACCAAACCCTCTGCATAAGACTAATAACAATGTCCTCTCAGCGGCCCTCCCCAGTCCCTCTTCTCCATCTTTTTTACTTCTTTAGTCTCAAGTGTCAGAAACCCCATTACAGTAATTAAGTCAGTGGACCCTCAAAGAGCTCTCCTTCAAACGGCCGGGGAGTGAGGGAGGCATGGAGGGGGAGAGATATGGTTGGAAGGAACGAGATGGATGGAGAGAGCTTGACGGCTCCAAAGAGAGAAGATGGAGAGAAGGAGAGATGAAGGAGTGGATGAGAGCGTGGAGGAGAACGAAGCAGAACAAACGAGCCTCGCCACACAGGAAAGGCAAATCACAGCCAGCAACTTTAAGGTGCACATGTAGGCTTTTTACTCCAGTAAATCGGCAGCACATTAACTTTGAGATGTTGCTGTAATTAGTATAAACAAATGCTACGATTTTCCAGATGATTGGCAGCCACCAGCAGCCTCCTAACTTTAACAATAAACACCACTTAATGCTCGACTGGCTCTACTGCACAGAACAAGAAGGCACCATCTCTCCTTCTTCTGTGGATGTGCTCCTCATTTGTTAAAGTGGTAAAACTCATCATATTCTAATGCATTCAACATTAAATATACGAAGGTATCTTGATTAATTTGATGACACATGAATGTTTTTAAAGCATAAGTAGCAGAACATCTGAAAACTGTTCAGGAGAAACAGAAGAATGGAGGCTGATGGAAGAACAAGAGGAACATTCAGAGTGTAGACAAGCACACGATGCTTCTGTACATCATCTCTGTCGTTTCCTTGGAGTCTCTAGTCCTCCTCTAGGCGACCCAGCCGAGCCTGATCAAGTCTTGCCTTATGTCCAGGTAGGGTTCTACTGAGCCCACCTAACGGCCCGTCAGCCAGAGCTGCCTCCATGTGGTTGTTGATTGTTCTTCTCCTGTTGGTCCTGCTGAAGAAAAGTTCTGCAAACTCCTGACAGACCACCTCCACTGGCATGCACCTCGTCCCCTACCGGTCTGAGGAGAACCTCCTCCACCACCACATGGTGCGTCACCCTTTCCCTTTCTTGCATCCCCTCCAACCCTCCATGCAGCTAGCTGCAGTGAGATGTGGTCAGCTCAGATCTCAACATGGGCTGGATAGTAAGTGATGGACTGCAGCGCTCCTCGCCTATGGCCTTCCAGCATCTGCTCAGGATGACTTCCAGGGTCCCCGTATTGTTTCAACATCGCCTCAAGAGAAGAGGCTGCAAGGCTGGAGGACGTCGTAGGTGAAGAATTTCTTTCACATTTCCAGATGTCCTTCTGGACAACACCTCTCAGCATCATCTGTTCCAACATCAGTCCGGCACCCTGCTGTCACTGTTTAATGGTTTCATGTAATGATGTTGAAGGCAGCAGTGCTCAGGACTGCCAGATGTGCTGTGAAGCTCTGGAAGAAGCAAGTCAGTGGACTTCAACCGAAAAAAGCTTGAAAACATTTTGGTTTTCGCGAACTGCCCAATAACCAGAAAAAACCCATGTAGAGGCTCTGTGTGGATGTACTCGGGTGAAGTGGTGCTTTGAGCTAAATGCTAACACACTGCTGATGTTCAGGCATGACAACACCATGTCCACCCTCCCAGGTTAGCGTGTTAGCATGCTAACAGTGGATAAGCATGAAGTGATGATGGTGTTAGACAAAAAAAAAAAGAAATGAGGAGCTTACCAAGTGAGTGCAGTTCATCCTCAGTGGGACACGAACATCTGGACCAAGTGTCTCACTAATCTGTTTAGTTGTAGCTGAGACATTTTGCTCTAAACCACAGACGTCAACTTCATGGTGAGATGAGTCCAGGGATCGCCAAATTCAATCGGATCCATCTTCTGGGGAACATGAACATGTAGAAAAGTCCCACAAATAGTTGTTGAGATACTCCATCTGGACAGTGGACGGGCCAACTCATTGTTCGGTTCCTTGCATGGAAAAACAGTCATCTAGTCTTAGTCACTGTCCCCTCACACCAGACTGGCAGAGAAGCTTTCCAACTCACATTTTATTGGGCACAAAGATGACAGAATCATTGGGCATACATTCAATTTGGCTTTTATAATCATTCAGACTGAGGTGAGGTTACTGGATTCTGAATGTGAGACACGTACACGCAACAAATCACAGCCCCAAAAGATGAATAAGCAAAACCAATATTATGTTTAAGATAAGTAAGACTAACAATGTTGTGTAATAGGTTCTGCTGACTCGGTGCGACTCGGTGTACCCGTGTCAGCGACTGGAACAGAGCAAGAGTCTTTTCTATGAGCCTAATGTGCAAAATGAGTGCAACCAACCAGGAGAAGAAGAAGGAAACAAGGATTGGAGCTGAAGGGAAAGTGGCACCGCTGTGATTGGAAAAGGCACAGACCAGATTAGCAGCCGGCAACCTGAGTTCAGAGAGAAAAAGGCGTGAACATGAGGGAGGGGTGGGAAAAGGACAGGTGTCAGGGCCCCATGATAAAAGGCTGGCAGTGGAGGAGCTGATGGGTGTGAGGGTGGAGGGACGGAGAGGGCTGGAGCTTCAGTGCCAGGAGTGCTCAGAGCTGTCCTCCTACATTGATATTCTGAGCTCATAGTTTGCTAAAGAACCCCTCCTCCTCCTCCTCCTCCTCCTCCTCCTCTTTTTTTTTTTCCCGAAGGTGATGTCATCTCTATATGGATCCTTTGGTCAGATGCCATCGTCGCTTACATCTCTGTCACTGTCACCATCTGCACACACACATCCACTTAGCCTCGCAGCGACCTACATCTTAATGCACATTTGCTGCAAAGGACACAAATATATCTGTGCTGTTAGATGGGTGGAGTCGGCAGAGAACGGGAAGGAGTGAAGTGTTCATGGAGCTGCACTCGTCCATGGCCAGAGATCCACTGGAGCGCAAAGAGCTTTATGGCTTGTTTAGGCTGGCTAACCACACCACTTAGAGCCAGGGCGGAGGGGTGTGGTCCTTTTTAATATATCAGAGTGGTTCCAGTTGGGGCCGTCCACGTGAGGGAGGGTGGAGTCATAAATCATTTCAAATCATTATGAATTCATGGTTGGGGGCAGAAGGCTGGTGTGGTCTGTTGCTTTTCTGTGTTTTGAATCAAAAAGGGAGGGTGGCCAAAGGCGCCTGCCATCGAGATTTCAGTTTAATTACCACGCCGACCACCACGAGAGGTGCCAGTAAGCAAACACTGGTATGAAATAATCACAGTGGCTCGGAGCTGCAAGGCACTGGCAGCCAACAAGGAGGCAGGCAGAGGCACAGCACTCACTCATTCACATCAGCTGGTGAAAAAATCCACCAGATCGTCTGCAGGCCTCACAGTGCCATGCCAGTATTCAGATGAAGTGATCTGGGCGTGTGTGTGTGTGTGTGTGTGTGTGTGTGTGTGTGTGTGTGTGTGTGTGTGTGTGTGTGTGTGTGTTGTGGGGATTTTGCTGGATAAGGGGCAGGGAACACCAAGTGACAGGGAGGAAACAGCCGCAGCGCTCCACTTCCCTATCGGCTGCCGATTGATTAAGGAGGTCATCTGAAAGTCAATCTCGCTCTCTGCCACCCATGTGTGACCCACCCTGCAACCCCTCCCCCCCGGTCCTCTGTCCAGAATTACAACACCAGGCAATTAAAGCCAACCTGCCAAGCGACTCGGTGTTCCGGGCTCGTAATTTTTAACTCGGCGTAATTAAAAGTGTTACAGCGACAGCAGAGGAAGGAAGGTAAGGATGAGTAGGTGGTGGGTGACGAGGTGTGGGGTGATTGATTGATGGACGGAGACGGGGTATGGATCGAGTCTGATTGGAATGTAGAGGGAAGAAAGAGAAGGGGGCAGCGGCGGGGTACAAGAACATCGTGTGTGTGTGTGTGTGTGTGTGTGTGTGTGTGTGTGAAGCGCCTTGGTGTCTAACATGTCGACAGGGTCCCCGGGGATTTACTAACTAGATGACCAGGGTGAACTAATTGTGTCTGTTGTGTTTTCGTGTACAATCAATCAATTACCCCAGATAGTGTACTGGAGGGCAGCAGGAGCGTGTGTGTGTGTGTGTGTGTGTGTGTGTGTGTGTGTGTGTGTGTGTGTGTGATCCCCTTCTCCTCACTAGACACACATTTGTACCAAATCACGCTGGCGGTATCGTGTATGTGTGTTTGTGCTTCTTTATCGCCATCATCAATGTAATGTACAGCCGCGATTCCCAACAGCAGCACATGAACACTGAGGGAAATGATGCTGCCTGAGCTGGAGAGACGACATGGACACTTTGCAACAGCTCAGCAGCTTTGAATGTTCAAACAACATGTATTGCATGAGCTGTATTACCTGCAAGTAGTTAGCTAACAAGCTAAAAGTAATGGTTGATAAGCTAAAATGTTTGAAACTAATGTTTAGAATCAAAGTTGATTTTTAGCTAAACGTAGTGAACAAATGGATGGAACAATGAACTAAAAGTCATCAGTTAATTAAAAGTTATTTCAAAGTAAAGGATAAATGACTAAATCAGTTGCTAAAAGTAAAGGATAAATAAAACAGTCTGACAGAAGTTATAATCAAATCACAAATGAATGCCGTGGTGACTCCATAATCGACCCTTAACAATCCTAAACCTGCTATCCGACAGGTTTGTAGAAAAACCAACAGAACCCATAAAAACAGCCTTAACATAGCGACAGCCTTGGATTGTGACTCCGACATGACATTTAATGTCACCAATCAGGATGACGGCGTATTATCTGACTGAACAATCCCACAGATTGGCTACGTTCACACTGCAGGACNGAATGTTCTGATATTCATCATTAATTGGGCCTGAATGTCCAGAGAGCAGAAAGTTCTACTGGGACCAGAACTACTAGTTATTATAACAACTATGAACAATAATGAACAACTAATGAGCCTTCCAGCATCAAGCCCTCCTCGTATCTGGACCTCCGTCTGGACCATCCCACAGCCTTGATATCCGACATAGAAGAAGGTTTTACATCTAGTGTCGGATTATCGAGTCACAACTGTGCTTTGAATATGACAAAGTATTTGTCGTCCTGTTCCTCAAAATGAAATTCAGCTTGTCGGGCTGCTGTTCTGACACGGTGCAGGAGATCCAGTGAACATCGCCAATGATGCTCGCTTTCAGAGCAGGACTTCCTGGTAGAACTCCAGATGTTGCTTAGAGCTTTGTTTCGCTGCAGAAGAAGACGACTTTGAGATCGATAGTCGACATATTTTAATCAAGTAGAATCTTTCATTTTTAAAGGTGCAGTCCAAACATTTTAATCACAGCGAGCAGTTCAGCAAAAGTAACAGAAAAATGAATAATTTAGCTGAAAGCATGGGTGTAGATTTAGTTTGAACATTCAGCAGGGGTCTGAGTGTCCTCCCCCCACAAAACTTTAAACACCTGATTTAATGCATTATAGGGAACGTCTGTTCACCAACTGGTACCTTTGCTGCATCACTTTGTTCATGTAAAGGGAAACACAGGAAGTTCCTACAAGTAATGAACTGTTGGAAATAGTTCGGGCTAAAAGTTACAGATATTTGGTTGAAACAGTTTAAAGTTTATTATTTACATTGATGAGAAAACATTGAACAGTCTCACATTTATGTAATTAGTAATGTTCACATACTTTGATTTCAAGTCATTTGAACTGAGCGCATGTGAAAGGTGGCGGGTGGATGTCGGGGATCTGGGTTCATCTGAAATGGCTGAAGAATCCATCCAGCCAAAAACAGCCACAGATGCACAGTATACGTATGAAGGATGATGTTCAGTGGATGAAAGTACAACCATACATTATTTTCATTACAGCTGTGTAGGACTGTATGGCCTTAATATCTCATTTTAACATCCTTGCAGGCTTTATGGCAGTTTCCAGGACAGCGGTGCACACACACACACACACACACACACACACACACACACACACACTCCCGTCACACACAGACAGAAACAGAGGGTACGATATAGAAGGAAACCATGAGGGAGGAGTTAACAGTTACAGCCCCTTCTGTGTCCTCCTCCATCCTCCCTCTTTGCTTTTTTTCTCTGTCTCCCCTCCTGAGTCGCTTTCCAAATTTTTTATTATCAGGCCCAATAAAAGAGCGTGAAATGAAAACATAATTGGGTTTTAATTTGTCTGTGGAGCTCCAGCCACCTACTGACAAAAGCCGAAGCAGATCGCTGCTCACCGGCTCATTAAGAGACGGAGACAAGGAAAGGAAAGGTAGGAAATGCATTTCATGTAAGCACATGTGTGTGTAGGAATCAGTCATGTGTGTGTTTATTTGCACTCCCGTGTTTCTTCCTGTGTTGGTTTAGTTTGCTCTGCAGAGTGCACAGCGCGGCGAGCTGCAGGACGAGGTGTGCTTACAGCCTATAAACAAGTGTTCAAGTGGGAAAGCTCAAGTACCCATAAGTAGCTCCTTATCACCACCTTGACAATGTGCGAGTGTGTGTGAGTGTGTGCATGTGTGTTTTCCTCTCTGGCTCTTGGCTGTATAAGCCTTGAGCTTCTTAAAGAGCCCAGTGGGACAAGTAGAGGAACCAGAGCGAGGGCTTAACCTGCCCCGCTCCCCCCACCACCACCTCCACCCTGCGCTACAGCCACATATCTGTAGCTAACAAGGAAGAGGCAGTCTGCCGGCGCACAAACCTTAAAGCTGCATTGATTGTTTTTCGGGGGCACGTGTCAGACGTTTAAATCATCGCCCACCTATTTAATTTGTTTAACGAAGCTAATATGTCGGCCGTGTTTCTGCCGTGTTTATGTCAGGTGGGAGGGGAGCCAATCATGGGAAAGGTTTCTATGTTTAAATGGATCGCTGCTCCTCATTCTGCTCCTCGGATTGCTGCTGTCTTAATCAGCGCTAACGAAACAACATAGAAAGACAAATAATGGATGTTTTAATGCAGAATTGGATGTGTGAGGGTTAGATATAGGAAAACAGTGCTCTCTGTTTCATTTCAGCACATTATCTTCAACAACAACCTTTGATTCACATGAGACATCCATGTTTGCTCACCAATGTAGGCATTTCATTACCGTAATGTCTGGACTACAAGCCGCTACTCTTTCATACACTCTGAACACTGCGGCTTAAACAACGATGCGGCTAATTTATGGATTTTTACGATTTTGCCTGGAGACCAAAGTGACGCTGAGAGCGACGGCGACAGAGAGACTGAGGAAGTGTGTGACGAAGCATTTAATTAAACGTTAAAGAAATCTTTCTGTGTAAATATCTCATGTTCCAACGTGGACACCTGCAGCTTAGAGACACCTGCGGCCTGTATATGAACACACCTGGTTTTCTGTTTAAAGTTAGTGGGTGGGGCTTATATTCAGGTGCCCCTATAGTCTGAAAATTACGGTAGTTTTTGGCACCGAGTACATTAGAGCTTTTTGGAAACCAGTAATAACTATAACTAGATGCTGATGTGAATGCTAATTACAAGGTGAGACTGATAATTCCTGTAACTCAGGTAAGACATGAACTCAAGCTGCCTTTGGTCAAAGAAACGACTGACCAATCAGAGCTTTGCATGAACAAATAGCTGCACTTGGCTAATAGCTGCTTAACTGAATCCATGAAATGTTGCAGGAGGAAAATAAACGTGTTGGTACAGCAGCAGCTTCCTGTCTACCCAAAGGTCTGGTCTGATGCCAACGAGACTCATCACTGATTAGTTATGGAAAAGAAGGAATTAGTGGCCACAAGTGTTGTTCTGTTTGCAGACTGATGCGTCCATGCAGTAGCTGTCTACATCAATACAGATACTGAAACGACAAAATGATGAACCAGTGGATGACAGAAGGTAGAGCTCTGTTGGACTTTTTCATGAATTTAAAAAGATAGAGAACACTTTATCAGTGTTTACCAGGTGGAGGATGTGGAGAGAAGCCATGAAACAACAGTGCATTCATATATTTTCATGTCAAACCAGATCTGGAGGAGCTCTTGGTCGAGATCAGCTCTGACCTCCTTCATGTCCCACTGCTGCCTCTTACAGGACTCATCAGTGCAGAGAGAAGTGCAGCAGGACTTCAGTGCACATTTTAATCACTCACCTTCACTTCTTCTGCCTGGATTTAGTTGATGACTCATAGCTGTTGATCTGCATACTCACCTTGAATTCTTTGAAGACGTCGGCGTGTCTGATTGGATGTGAAGGTGAGACATCTCTTACAGTCGTGGTGTCTTTAGACTCAACCTGACTGTTGCCTGTACAGTTTCTACTGAAGCGTTTTTTTACTACAGATACTAATAACAGGTTATGTGAACGTTTTGGGCAGCGCTGTGTTTCTAGCAGTGCTAAGCCATGAAGAACAAGGTGTTGGGTTTGTGTTTCTGGTCACATGACGAGCTGTTATTCACTGTTCAGCTCTGTTTTTACTTCACCAGCCCTGACATATTGGCCTTTATAGCTCCTAAATTCTCCATTTTCTTCCCCATCTTGTTGCTAACTCCGTTTCTTTTCTGTTTGGTGCTGGACAGGTAGTGCCACATCAGTTTATCAGCTTTTTTTTCTTCCTGAGAACAGCTGCCTGCTGCTTCTGAAATAGAGGCTGACATCAGTCGTTTCATCCATTGTTAATATTAGAAATATAAAATTGTGCTACTATCTTCAATCTCTGTCTGGAAAACAGGGGAGCTGTTTCTATCCAAATTCATAATGAATAACCACAATTTATGAAAAGGCTGATGAAGTTAAACGCTAAATCTGTTTTATTGGTTAGTCTCACTGAAATGTTCTCAAGATGGTGTAACAAGATTCCAGAAATAAAAGAGCGTCGTGTCATTTCTACCTAACATGGCATTTACGTCACTGTAATATACTCGTTGTCTTTGTCGTTTCTTTCCTTCTTATTTATCTGTCTGTGTGGTGGAGTGAAGACTGCAGCAAGTGCAGCAAAATCTCTGCTTTTAAATGAACTCTGCGCCACAGTGTTCAGCTACTGACGTTTCTTATTAGACAGTTTAACTTATAAAGTATAAAAAACTAGTAAATTAGTGCATTTCATTGAAGTGTCGGTGCCGTGGTCGTGTGATCCTGGCTCACTGGAATGACTAAATGGAAACTAACCAGCGTTTATGTTCTCTTTAGACTTTAGACTAGTGTCGTATTTATCGTGCTTTTCTCTTATTTTTGTATTTCAGGTATTTCCACTTGGGTAAAATGGAAAAGTGTGTTATTTGTAGTAACAGTAATGAGCTGTAGTGGCGATAACTCATATGGGGAGACTTTACTGCAGGTAAAACTTCATTAACAAGACACAGTCCTTAATTTGAAGCCTGCTTCAGCGCCACAAAACCACACATTGCAGTCAAGAGTCAGTTTTTTCAATTAAAATGTCAGCAGAAAATCTATCTCGTGGACACATTAAAGCATCTTGTGCCCTCAGTGTTATAAATCACGGCTTCAACATGTAATTTTTGTTTCCCACGACTGCAGCAGACGGAAAACTGGGAGACGGGAGAGTTAAGCTGGTCGAACAACAAACAATAAAAATGAGATAATGCGTTTGTAAAAACCCTAAAGACTCTTTATCTCAAAAAACAGATTTGCTGCCACCAAAAAAAAAAAAAAAAGTGGCTGGAAAAATTACTTTCACTGGTTTTTGCACAAGCACTACAAACTGTGGATGCTGCAGTGTCCATGGCAACCCACCTGGCTTTCCCTGCCATGCTTTGCTGAATGGGTTTGGTCCTGCCAGTGGTGTGTTAGCCAGTCGATAGCGGTACATGCTGTAATGAACAGACTATATGAAACAAGGCCAGGGGCAACACCACTCTGAAGATAAGAGCGTGAGAGGAGAAAATGCTGACTGTGTTGAACAAAGATACAACTATTTAAAGTAGAAATAGCCCCCGAGCCCAGCTGTTCAGACGGCAGAGACGAGAGAGAAGCAAATCATCCCAACTGGCTCCATTCAGCTTCACTTTGATTTATTTAAGGGCAAATACTTAAAGAATGTGGATGCCATTGGCAGGAAGATCTTGTATTACCTGAATGACAGCACAGCAAAATCTGTTTTAAAAGGACGTGTCTCATTTTCCAACACTGTTCGAACACAATACCCACATGCCACAGGTAAAGTGAGAGAGCTGAGCTGACCAGCCGGGTCCACATCCTTCAGCTACTGGAACTATATTGAGGGACTGATTGGGGTGTTCGCCAAATATGGAGAAAATAATGAAGCCAAGTCTCATTTACAGGGTGACTAAACTTGATCAAGCACACAATCTGGCTTTAGATTCTTTTTTCTTTTGTATAAGTCTGATGTTTTTGCCGTTTTTCGTCTCTACAAACAACACATCTGGCTGCTCGGCGGCTAAATGCTGCAGCTAGTTTCTAACTGCCAGTCAGCTGTTTGATGCTGAGCAAGTACTGGACGGTAAACTCTCAGAAGTTTTTCTCTGAAAACAGCTGTCGGCTGCAGCTGAAAACAACACGATGAAATGAATCAGAACAGAAAAGTTGCAGAGCACACAGCTAAATGATGAGCTGACACTGACTCCATAAAGCCCTGCAAAGCTGGACGGCTTTAGGTGATAAATCTGTATATCTTTATCGCACTGAGCAATCCCGTTCACACTGTCATTGTCACTTCACACAGTGTTATTGCGAAAATATCAGTTAAATTCACGTCACCTTTAAAAATCCTGCCAAAATAAAGTAGATTGTTAATAATGTATTTGGTAAAGTAAGTTAAAATAAAATGTGTTGTCATTGAACATTATGTGGAAGCATTATGGTGGATAACAAACTGCTTCTCAACAGCATTTCTTTATGCTGACATTGTGAAATGTCACAGTGGGACAATCACAGATGTAATTATTAATAACTGTGTTCCATTTAGGTGAGCTGATTTCAGGGTCCTGCTGTGGTTCATGCTGTTTGGTTGGGTGTTTGTTAGGAGTCTTACTGAGACACCTGATGGTAGCCACTTGTTCTTGAGGAAACTGGTAAAAATGTCTTCAGTGGAAAAGGTCTGTTTTATAGTTGTAACAGTTTGGGACTATCTTTCCACAAGAATGACTTTTGCAGCGCCCTCTAGTGGCCAAAGTTTCACGGCGATGGTGGCGGTGATCCAAGTCGCTCACTTTTCTGTTCTACGTTTGGTGCTAACAGCAACTTCCCGTACAAAGAGGTGAGTCAGAAAAGTTCCAGGACTGGTGTCACAAATCCAAACTACAAACTACCAGTGGTCCCCGTCCCAGTACTCCTCCTGGAGTCCACCACCCTCCTCCAGCCTTCTCTTCACTGCTGGAAGGATTCTTCAGGATCCTCTCATCTCCGTCCTCACAGCCATCTTGATGTCGTCCACATCTTCTAAACGGGTCTCCTTGATGAGCCCTTGAGCTTGGGGAAGAGGAACCAACCCCAGGGAGCCAGGTGGGGTGATGCTCCTGTGGGTCATGTTCAAAGAGGACAAGTGAACGGTGTGGTCCATCAGGTTAGAGGACGTTTTCTGCAGCTTTCTGAAACCGACAGTCTGACAATCTCCAACACAGCAAAAGGCCAAATGTGTGAAAGTGAGAGGACAGTGGAGGCCAGCCAGCAGTCTGTCATTCTTTAAATTCTTATACAAACACCTCCTTCTTCAGATTAAAGACCCTTTATTGAACTGAGTTTGTTCTGAGTGAAGACATATTCCTGCATGGCCAGTATGGACACCAGGTCTGAGTAAAGAAACCAGCAGCTCCTTCATTGTATATTCAGCATATGTGTATCGTATTAACTTGGGCTTAAACATCCAAACCCATCCTTCGATGCAATAAATAACCCTTAGGCCGTTTTACGCTGTAATAATTACCGTTTAGTGCGGTGTTATGGGCTCCAAATCAGCTGTAATAAAAGAACTCTTAAAGAACCACACAAATTTTACTCTCATGCGTTGCCAGTTTATTTTATTAGAGCACTTGAATGAGCTTCAGGAATCCTCACACCTGCCGACCGGACGGCTACATGAACCGGAGAACCCTGTGAACATGCCTTTACACCAGTATGGATCTAAAGCGGGCTGACGACGGCAGCGGGCTCTTCCTGTACTCATTGTCATGACCAGATGTGTGTAACACAAACAGTCCCATCGCTGTGTTCCTATTGATGCAGCCTCACATTACTTCACACATTACATTACAATGTCCTCCTGGGGGGATTTCCTGCATGTAATAGCCTTGCTCCATATCACACCACACTCCACAACTACAC
>NW_007579525.1:111014-136567 GCF_000690725.1 Stegastes partitus | reverse complement strand
TATTGTTGACCTGTGCTGACTCCAAAATGTGGAAGAGCTTTTAAACAAATGACTAAAATTTAAAGTGATGTCCAGACATTAATATCAGAATTAGTTAATAAAGGGGAGTCCGTTGATCTTGTGTCATCAGGAGACAAAAAGTTGAGGAAAAATAGTCTCCTGACAACACTAAGGGATGACAGATCAAGAAGAAGGAGTTCTTCAGTCAATCTTTGGACACAGCAATGGGTCATTTTGGAGGTTTTGTACTGTTTACATGTTATTTTTATTAGTTGTTTTCAACAAAGGACTCTGTGATGCTTTAGTCTAAGGGTTGTTGGCGTCCAGATGTAACCTCATGTCAGGAATGACTCGGTGCTGTGATTAGTCTGAACACTGGACTGAAACACTTCCAACCCTCTGAGTGAATGCACACTGGTTCTATGAGATGTTGCTTAAAATGAAAGATTGTATTTGCTGGTATAAGGGGTCACTTATCTTTAAAAGATGATTTTGAGGTTTAGTTTTTACTCCCTGTTGCATGGAGTGATTAAAGATTTTAACAAGCTCCTCAGAAACAGAAGTAAAGACGTTTTCTAAGAACGGCTTGGGATTTAGTCAAGTCTTCACCACTGGAAGACTTTGGTGTTGTTACCACTTCCCTCAGCCGGCCTTAAAGTGTCCAGGAGGACTTCACACTGTGTGCTGGTGATTCAGCAGCTGTGAGATTGGACAGGTGACCTGATGTTCGCTGTTTTTCTTTCAAGAAGTTCCCAAATTCATCATGTTAAAAGCAATAAGATGATTATTGTCTGTAACACGGTTAAAGTGATGACTGATGGCGGTCTTTTTACAACTGATCAGGTTAAAAATAGAATTGTTGGCTTTACTAGAAATCTATTTTTATTTTTCTGAAAAATGTACCTGTGCTCATGCAACCTAAAGTGCATTTCAGTACTGTCCTACTACTCAGTGTGCTCTGCAATACGTGACCCGTCTGCACAAAGTCAGTCGCGTTGCCCCTCGGGCTCCATCTGAGATCCAGCCCGAATTAACACATGATAAGATGTTAACTTTGGGTTTATTACGTAGATCGGTCCAGTTAGTGGTTTGTAGGTAACATATAATGTTATTGCTGTCAAATACCGTCAGCGTGCGTGAGCGCTAACACCAGAAAGAACCTGCGGAAGTCGCTTGTGCGCCGCGAGCATCGTGTCACTGCCAGCCAATCCTGGCCCGGGATTTGTGTCATGTGGCAGCAACATGCCGCTTTTGTTTACGCCCAAGGCGCAATGCGACTGATTTCGTGCAGGTGGGTCACACATGTGGCATTAAATACGTGTCATATTGCAGCATACCAGTGGATTTGCACACATGCTTCATCCTCTACTTCCTTCTTCTGTGTTTTGTTTTTACCTGAAAGCGATGGCAGCTTGTCTTCTCTTTAGGCAGCTGAAAAAGCAGCAGCTCCTCAAGAGCAGGACTGTTCAAAGCAGCGTTCACACCTCCTGTGAACTGATCTCGACGTGTTCTTCTGTGTTTTTGCTTCGTCAGTGTTGCTGTTCTGAACCGAACGTTCGGGTCATGTAGGAATCCGTATCCTCTGCGGGAGGTTGAAAGTTTGTGGACTCTCAAAGAACCCAATTTAAAAAGGAGTTAAGAAAAAAAAAACACATTGCAAACAATGTGGATATGAACCTGATTTCAAACAGAACGATGCGCTGACCGGATGCATTTTTGAGGGATGTCCTGAGGTTGCAGTCGGCCCGACTCGAGGTTCTGTAATCTGATAGAATATTAGCGCTAAAGGTTCGATCAAAGTTTAATTTCAACAGTGAAAGCTGTGTTAACATAAAGTCATTTACTTGTTTTCTTTAATGAATATCAACCCAGCTGTAAAACAAAGAAGTTCCTCCTTTAAAGTGATGTACTGTCTGACATCATGCAGCTCTCAGTAATAAAATCCTCCAAGATTAACGGACAGTGTTTTAAAGTGTAGCTCCGCAAACAGCAGCTGGGATCTCTAAGTGAAAACACCAGAGAAACACATACATCCAGATACTGCACATTTCTTTTGATAACAACTGGGTTTCATTTTTCAGTGTGTGGAAAGAAAAGTTTTGATAATCAGCTGACACACACACACAGAGAGACTAGTTTAACTGCTAGCTGAGCAGATAGAGGTCTGCTGTTGAAAACATGAGGGAGCCAGAGTTTGTGTTCTCCAAAGCACAGAGCAGCTCTTATTCTCTTATTATGAGGCTTATTCTGAACACATGAGTCCGTCTCAACGTGCAGTAACACTTTATTACAATGTGTGCATGCCAGTGTTAACACAATACTAAATGATTCCTCATGCAGTCTCATCCTACAGTTGTGCTTTTTTGCTGTTTGTCCTTTAACCTCTGATAAACCAGTTTTCTCTCATTTCAGCCCCTTCCCCTGCTTTCTCTGCCCTCCCCTTCCCCCCGTGTCACCCAGACATTTAACCATTGCAGTGTTTTTTTTAATATAGGGCTACATTCCAAAAAGCAAATGGGAGATGGACACATCTGAGGCCAAACTCGGTGGGTATTCTGTTTTTATTCATCTTTATTTTATGAATAATGATGTAAACTTTTAACTCTGTAGTGAATGAAGAGGCTTCGGTGCTTTTCGGTTTTTGGTCCATGATGACTTGCAGAGTTTTTATTATGTATGTGACTATTTCATGTCTGTGAATTATGTCACAGGTGTTACTTTCTGTTTCCAACCTGGTTATATTGTGATTATAAATTCACAAATGCATCAAATTGACCATGTTTAAGTAAAGAACACTTTTGTGTCTGACTTAAGGAAACATCGCATATGGTCAAAGCTTATGTGTTTTGTTTTTTAAACACGGATGTGTAATTTCAAAGCTGCTAATATAGCAAAATGCGTACAGGAGTTCATTATCCCGTTCGTTTCCCTGCTAAAAGCGCTTCTGCTAACTTTAAAATGTCTCAGTCACAAGCAAAGGACGACAGATGTTCTGCTGTTGGCAGCAACAGTCTGCATCCTGTTGTGTATATAACCTCATTATATCAATCCTCTTCTACTGGACTACTTTAAACATCGATGGCAATGTCCCCACAAAAATGGGAAAATCCTTCATGTTAGCGTCTTATGCGGCTAACGTTACGATTAGCTTTGGTCGTACGTCCACAGCTGTGCTTCAGTGCAAATTAAACTCATCCAGCAGTTACATCTGTTTGCTTCTCTCCTGCTCTCTGTGCTCACATTTACTGAATTTTAGCAAAGCAGCAATAAAATTGCTCTCATTTATACGTGTTTTTCCTTCTGTTGTCGGACAACAAAATGACTAAATGAGTTAATGACTAAATGAATTAAGACTACATGTCATCAAGCAGTTACTTCTTGGCCTTTTCCAAGCTGCTGCTTTGCACCTCTGAGTCGCTGCAACTACTTTATACTTTATAAACTGCAATGAATGAAATATTTTCATTTCAAATTATGGCTCAGAGAGAAAGTTAAAAGCAACAGAATATCTGAGAATCATTTAGATCAACTGGTGCTGCTCAGCTCTGTCAGTTACTGAACAAAGCCGACGCAGAGAGAGTCTTCTTCCTGAAGGCGGCGTTACTAAACAGTCACCTCTGCAGTGCTTTCAGCTGAACCTTAAGCTGCATTCTGGGTACATGTGAGACTTTGATTTGTTCAAACAGGACACAATATGGGACCTTTCAAATATGGATGAATGAACAAAGAAAATGAAAAGCCCAGGTGCCACATAAGCTGTTTTAGAACTGAAACAGAAAACACACTGATCAGAATCAGTCGGCACTGACCAACGTTTTTTCATAGACAGGTGAATGTTAAGATGTTGAGGTTAAAGTGTTTCATGGGAGGGCAGAGGTGACCTAAACAGCAATGTTCTATTCATACAGACAAGCTGGACGGTCTGGGCAGCGGCGGGAAGAGGAAACGTGAAGGTGAACACATGTCAGGCCTGGAGGACTACCTTCAGCTGCCAGACGACTATGCCACACGCATGTCTCAGCCGGGAAAGAAAAGGGTAAATCAGTCTGAACGTGTGTGCGTTTGTCAGTGAGGAGACGGTTTTAAATAGAAAATACAACGTCATACCAAATCACTGATAATGATTTATCTGGAATGTTCTCCTTGTTGTTAAGGTCCGATGGGCTGATCTTGAAGAGCAAAAGGACGCAGATCGAAAGCGCGCTATTGGTTTTGTGGTGGGTCAAACGGACTGGGAGAGAATAACGGACGAGAGCGGCCAGCTGGCACAAAGAGCTCTTAACCGTACCAAGTATTTCTAAGAAGAAAATGCCTTTTTTTCGGTTCACTAAAAGGTATGTACGTTGCGTTTCACTACGTTACTGTGTTGTTAGACGGCTGCAGGCGTTCCTTGTGGCTATTAAAAGTTAGAAGAGTGTCTGTGATGTGAACAAAGACTTCTACAGTTTGACGTATGTCTCAATCAGGAAGCCGTTTCTTTAAATGTGCTTTAGGGATGACAATGTGTTAAATGTAAGTAAATGGAAATTGTAAGTTGAGGAGTTCTGCAAAATATCTGTCTAGTCCAGTCTTATCCCACAGGCTTTCAGCAAGACATTAAAGGAAGTCTTATTTCTCACTAAGTGTGATCGGGAGCCTACAGTTTATCAGATACAAACATTGGTAATGATCCACATTCAGTCGTTATATTCTGTACCAGAGGCGTCACTGAATGTCTGAAATACATGAAGTCATACAGCTTGAATCTGTGGAGAAATAAAAGTTAATATTTATCACATGCAAAAAAAAAAACTTGTGTTGACACCTCAAACAAATGATCAAGATCACCAGTGACGCCTTCTTTCTCTCCGCAGGTGTCCAGAATGTGAAAACACTGAAGCTTCTCAGCGGCGAAACATTCGTTGAACAGTTCTTTCTCAGTTGATGTATTAAGACAGATATGACATCGTTTTTTTTTTGGTTTGTTTTTTTTTTGGTCATCTGGATATTCACCAATGAATTTGTAGTTTCTAATTCTGTGCTACTTCTGGTAACGCATCCCGCTTCGTTCGTTGCTGTTTTATACTATTCCTACTTCATGTACTGTGTACTTGTAGCACTATTTCTTGGTCCATGCATAGTTGAAAACGACAATAAAGGTTTCACAAAAATGTAAAGTTCTAATCGGAGTGGATCTTTATGATCAGGAAGCTGTGTGTGGTTGATTTAGAATGATAGAGTGAATGTTAACGTGAGAGATTTAGAAATCAAGACACGCTTCAGTTGAAAACGTCACATAATTGGTTATAACTGTGTGGATAACTTCTGATTTACTTAATTTGTCTTTTAATTAAAAAACATGGCTAAGAAATGAGTGCAGCTAAGAAAACGTTTGAAATCAGACTTGTTGCATTTTCTTGCTGGTGCTTTTCGTCCAGAGATGGTTTTGTAGCCTAAGTGCATGATTACAGAACCAAAAACCTTCATTCAAAGTGAATGACTTTCAGTAGAGGTCGCATATTGTGTGCAATCACTTCTCACAGAGGAGAAGCACGTTTGTTTTTGTTTCCAGTCCAATCCAATCAAAACAAGTTGCTTACAAATCAATTCAACTTTAACTGAGCTGAGAACAACCAATTTATTTATGGATCTGCAAGAAATAAATAATGTTTTATACAGAATTTCTGTCACATAGTCTAAAAGCATCCTGGGACACATTGAGCTGAAGTTGTTTTCAGAACTGCTCGGTGAAAACGCCTGTCTGCACGTAGCCGGTAAAGCAGGAAGTATTCAGACCTGTTCACTTGTTTAGCAGTTTTAGAGGTTATATTAGATAGAGACAGCTTCTGCTCATCAACAATCCCACAGTCATGAAGTGAAAACCTGCTTTGGAATAGATTTGCATCTTTTCTAAAAAGCCGGAACTGAAATCCCTCATTTAGAAATGTGCGTAGACTCTTGATTTAGTTGCACAGAAGCAGTTGTTGGAACGTTGTGAGAACGTCTCCACTTGCTGTGAACACCTGGATCTGGGCACTTTTGTCTTTCTCCTCCTGGCAGATCTTCTCGAGCTCTTTTAGATTGAACTTCTGCCCAAAGAGTTCAGAGGCAATGCTCTAGTTCACATCAGCTCTTTGCATTTCAGCAGCCAGCTCTCGACCAGGAAAACCAGTTTCACAACGACACACGCACTTGTTTGTTCTGGAGCTGTAAACCAGATTGGTTAGTAGCTTAGGGACGGATTATTGTGACCCGAAAAAAACTTTGTGAACGGCATTTGCTACAAAAAAAGATCAGAAAAGCAGCAGGGTTTGGAAAGCTGATGAGTCATGTCAGCTCACCGGCCTCTGGATGTTTTATTGTCATCAGCTGGCTTTAAAAACACCAGCTGGCGTCTGTAAATGCTGCTGCAAACATAAAGCAGCGTTCACAAACACTTACTGCTTGCAGCATCATTCACAAACAGATATTAAAACATCCGCAGCAGGAAGAATGAGAAAAACAATGACCTCATTGGTTTTCCAGCCGTAGTCCATGATAGAAAAATGCATCTCCTCCCCCTGAGGTCCTTGACAGAAGCTCCCAGTAGACCAGAGCGAGCTGCAGTAGTGTGACTGGTGTTTGAACACATGTACACAGTGATGTAATGGCGAAGCTCTTGAGTCAGTTGAAAAGCAAAATGGTTCAGAGAATGTTGAGAAGTTGAACCAGCCTCAAGTTCAGAAAGTAGGAAAAGAGAGAAGCCGACTGCACTCGGCTACGTAGTCGTACAGCGGTGGGTGTCGTAGGTCTGTCGCTACCTCATTCACTGTAAGAAATCGTGGGGCAGCTTCATCTCCTTTCTTGTTCTGGTTGGTGGAGATGAGAGAGGAAACACTGAAGCACCTTTTCTTTAGCGTTTAGAGAATGCGACCAGCTCTTACGGCCGCCGCTTGGATACGACAACTTAGATTTTAGTCGATTTAAACTCTGTGCCCTTCTACACTGCATGGAATCAAGTTCTAGACACGTCTCAGGAGTTCTGAACACTGTTACCATGACGACAGTGGCACAGCAAAAGCTTTGAATACTTTTATAAATGACAGATGTCCGTTTTTTACAAAATCTTAAATCATGTTTTCACTGATGAGCAAAAATACCAAATTTTAGAATTTTTCTTTGTGCCACATTTAAAAATCCACCAAAGCTCACACAAACATGAAATAGAAGTTAGAATATTTTGTGACTACAGATGTTCCAGTGAGCAGGAGGGTGGTTGTCATGGTTAATACCAGCAGGCGTTTTCACCTTTTAAACAAATTTCTACCAACTTTGCGTCTGTGGATCGAGACGTCCAGGATTTTCACACGTCAGGATATTTATTCTGGTTTATCAGCAACTGAAGACGATGCAAAAACCTTCACATCACTCCTGATGAAGATGATTTTTAATTTTCCCCAATGGACGACAAGTCACCGTGCATCATTTGGACAACGAATGGATGGATCCATGTGGTGAGTATGGAAGAGCCAACGAAGAAATACGATTTGGAATTCAAGCAATTTCTGTTTCTCTATATCCTGTAAATACATCCATCATTAATGAACTCTGCTGAATATTAAACATTTTTCCTACAAGGTGTGGACCTTATTTTTTGTCTTATTACAGAAAAAAAACAGAAAATCTGTTCTCTGTGGCTTGATGACGTTTCACTGGTAAAACGTTGAATCCTGCAAAATATGTATTGTTGCTATGTCATGTGTTCATATAGCAGAATACATATTAAGTCATGAGGCAGCAGTGACAGCTGGTGAAGTCTGTGCCAGATGTTCTCCACTGCCGACACTCTGGCACATTAATGGAGATGAAACATCTGCACTAACTGATGACTCGTCTATTTTACAACATTGTTCGTGTTTACATTCAGACAAAATAGTTCGCCGACCAACATGTGAGTAAGTCCACACTGTGACAGGAACCGCTGTGGCACACGGTGTCTTCTGCTCGGTTCTTATCCGGTGTGTTGACTTTTGAAATCGGCTGGTACGTCACTGTCCAGTTTGCAGATCACCTTGTAGATGGCTTTCTTCCAGGACGGATCTCGGTCCTTCCCCATTGAGATGGCAATGTAGAACTCTCTCAGTGTAATCTCGGCCACTTCCAGGAACCTCTCAGGAACCTGTGAATCCACACGAGAAGATTCCAAAAAAATACACACTTAAGACATTTTGCAGGCGTGCTGTTCACTCAGGCTACTTTGACAGAAAGACACGTGGATTGTCGGTTTTCGTTCTGTGTAGGTAATGGAAATGTGGCCCAGCAAGTCAAGGTAAGTTAAAAACCAAGACTAGACAAAGACACTTTGGTTATTTGAAGACAATATCGAACCAGTTCAAACAACGTCCTACACTTCAGTCTGCTGCTCTTACTTTTCAGTGTGAACCTTCGGTTATTTACGGTGTCAAACACTCGTACATGAACAGCTTTGTGTAGTAACTCTGCAATGTTGCTGAATTTGAACATTAGCGAGCTGACAAGCAGCGTTTAAGAACATTCAAGCTGGTGTAGCGTTGCACCCAAAATGTTTAAACCAGTGATTCTCAACCTGGGAGTCGCAAGATCAATTGTGTCCCAATCAGCTGTGGCTCTGATGATGTCATGTTAAGTATCTGCCAATCCAAAACCAGTTTCCTCGAGAAAACCTGCTTTAAACATCATGGATTAGCTGTGGTACCTTCTTATTGTTTAGTAACCAGAGGACGTGGTCACTGGGACTGGAAGCAGAGAGCATTGTGGGGGCGGAGCTAGTAAAGGGCCACCATGACAAAATCCTCTGAGGCGCTTCATGACATCCAGTCAGACCTGTTTCAAACAAGCCAGGATGCATTTAGACAGCGTCCCAGTGGTTCTCCTGAATGTAGCTGGGCTGCCTTTGTGGTCCAAATTATGTGTTCACTGAACCTGTTCTGAAATTAATTATTAATTGATAATACTGCATTTATTAATATGACCTAAATGAGGATCCTGCTAGAAGCTGTATTCATCCTTTACATAAATATCCTTCCAGCCTCCATTCTGGTGCTTCTGTGCGTCGGCGTCACGCTAAACCAGGCAGCTGTAGAAACCTTTGCTGGGTGACTGTGGAGCAGCAGCTTCTGTGAGTTAAAAGTGGAGTCTGAACACCAGGACTCCACTTTTAACTCCACGTTTTCTTGGAGAATAATGACTCAAAAAGGTTGAGAATTTCTGGTTTTATGAAATGAAAAGGCTCAAATGGAATCCATCACCAAATGAGAGCAAGCCGATCTTCTCTCACACACTTCTAGAAAATAAAATCTTGTGAGAAAAAAAAATGGCTTGGAGTTGATTTAATGTGATGATGAATACCTCTGCCCAGTAACATGAAGCCCACCGCTAACGGAGGTGGTACAAAGCTTCTTTTATTCAGCTTTTTTGCTTGTTTTCTCAACTATTAATAACTAATTACTGAAGAATCTGGTCTGAATATTTATTCATGTTTTTATTGAGCTGTTTCCTCACTACCTTCTGATCACAGATATAAGAATTAACACAGAGTCCATTTGTGTTCCCCAGAGGATGTTGCATTTTGGATTTTCTGTGCCACAAAAACAAACTATCAGAACCGTGTTAGCACTCATACTGATGGGTTTAAAGAGCATCGATCCGACAGTGTTTCCTGCACGTCTGTTGCACCGCGTTGTCTTTTCATCTTGCACTTCTGAGTTGTTTCCTTTTCTAAACCTTCTGTTTTTGGTTCCCAGCTCTGTTTGGCTTCACATGAATAACAAAGAGGCTTAATTGTGGGCTGTGATTATGCACTTTGAAAAAAAAAATACAAGCAAAATTCCAGCACGCCATACCTGGTGAAAATATCCGACCTAACTCGACTGTTCTCAAACGATATCCGAGCGTTTGCTGCCTGACAGGTTTTACACAAACGGAGCTTAAACCGAAGTTTAAACAGTCACGAGTTCATCCAGTGACGCTGCACAGCTGACATCATTCAGAGCGCTGCTTGGATTCCTTTAAATATCTCATTCCCTCATATCCCTTTTCAGTTTTTTTATTATCTTTAGATTTCTTTCTTGATTTCCCTTTTTATTTGATTTGATTCTGAATCTTATACAAAATGATGTTAAAGGTGATCCTTCCCTTATTGTGCTGCCATTTATTTCCTATATTCAGAAATTGTTTTAAAACAAATACGTTTCAGATGACAATATGTTCTTTTATCAAGTTAAATGCAGTCGCTGCTGCACTGAGATCTGCTCATTACTGTCTGTTATAATGTTGAAATATATATAATATAAAAACTGAAGAAGGTGAATCATTTTTCTGAATTTTATGTCCAAAACTAAAGCTGTGATAAATGTTTGAACTTAACACAAACATGACACCTGAAAACAGTAGAAGCTGGTGTTCAATTACTTCAGTGTGTTTCTAAACTAGTCAGTCAGAAAGCCTGATCACATCTATTGATCTGTTCATAATGATTCCTTATTAATTTAACTGTGCTGCATATATTTCTCCATGCAAGTCTTATTTCATTATCATATTAAGTGCTGCCGTTTTTTTCCTCCTCATCTAGTGTTGTACTACGATGTAATAGATGAACTATTACTTTAAGTTATTGGCGACTCGATAGCCGAGAGTCCTCAGTTAGATTCACGGCTGCTCGGACTTTAACTGTTTGTTATTCTGCTGCACTCGTTAAGAACAATGTCCCTGTTACTACAGCAGGACGACTATAAGAACTGGTTGACATGTTGCCCAATCTGTGCGTATTAATCTGTCAACACAGACACTGTTTAGCTGCACTGTGAATGTAGAGATGAAGGAGAAAATGCAAATCATGGTCAAGATTTTCTGAAAACACGCCCCGTCTGTTCATCACTGTTAACACTGAATCTCACCGCCTTTGGAGAAACAATAAGATCTCGTAAATACAGCAGAGTCTTAATAACCTCCGTGTCACTCTCCTCTCGTTTCATTTTCCACCGTCAGCTGTTCAATAAATCATTTATTAAAGCAGAATAAATATGAACTCTGTGCTATAAATGGGTGAACAGTTTTGGTGCATCTCAAGCTTCAGAAATCCAAACTCCAGAAGCGTTTTATCTGTTTTACTGAACACACACTTGCACCTTGCCTCACCAGACTTCTCTCTGTCTTTTTTTATTATTTTTTTTTCCTCCATGGAGATGGCGGCGCGCATGGACGCGGCAGCCCCTTACAGCCGCGAGGCTTTGCCGAACATCAGGACAATGACCGGCGCTAAAATCGTGGCGGCCGGTTGCGATTTGGACAAACTGCGCCAACGCGGAGTCCGATCGGAGGCTGCGCCGGCAGTTACTCAAGAGAGAAGGAAGCGCAAACGGTGTGAACGGAAACAGAAGAGGGGGAAGAGAGCCGGGGTCAACGCGAGGCTAAAAGCCTCCAGACTGGCAGAACTGTCGCTCCAGCTCTCCGATGCCCACTCCCTCGACAACAAGCTGGACGAGTCACGCTTGCTGAAGGAACCCCACAGAGAGTAGACAGACTGCTGTTTGCTTTAACAGAAACATGGCTCCATGCAGAGGACAAGACCGTCAGGACAGGCTGACCAGCCGATTGCTGGGAGCCCCCAAATGGCTTGGTACATTTTGTAGTGACAACCTACGGGGGGGGCCTCCATGTAGCTCTTTGCCTGAGGCCCCCCAGAACCCAGGATCGCCTCTGGCTCCATGACACCGTCCCAGACGACCATACAGCTCTGAACTTTCCCAGAACCGCTACAGGAGCAGGACACTGACTCCTCACACCCTCTCCATGAAGTATTTAAACTGCTGCCATCAGGCAAACGTTTCCAGAGCGTTAAAGGAAGAACCTCCAGACTGATCAACAGCTTCATGCCACAAGCTGTCAGAACGCTGAACTGCTGATCCAGATATGCACACGATTATTTATTAAATTGATTTTATTTATTGGTTCCTGAGGAAACTCTCATCTTGCCTGTACTACTGTGTATGTCCAGCAACATGACAATAAACTGGATTTGATTGGATTTTTTTTCCCCCCTCAGTGGGTTTGAACATTTATGCCGATAAGTACGACAACATGTCATATAATGTGATTAAACTGACATGTTAGAAAAGTTGATTAAATGGTTTAAAAGTGAAAAAATAATAAAATATATAATGGAAAGATGGGATGCATTTTGAATATAACCAATTTGTTCCCTCCATGTTTACATAAAATGACTAAAGCAGTTTAGTTGGTGTTTAAACCTACAACATATTAGGAGCACTATGCAAAGCAAGTTCCTTCTTTTGAATATTTAAAATAAATATATAAATAGATATACCAACAACAAAAGTGAAACTGCAGATTCATAACAAAGACTTGAGATCTAGGAAATACTAGTACAACTGATCCCAAACCAGTCATGTTTTGGCAGCGTACATGATTAACACTGAGACAATAAAAATGATCACTGAACACACCAAAAGCAAAAAGTGACGGTTCAGGATCTTCCCAACAGGCTGCACAAACTCACACAGACTCACAAACTCAGAGCAGCAGAAGTCATCGGTTTCCTCTCACCTGGAAGTCGTTGGCCTTGTTGTAGTGCATGTTGAGAGCTCTGAAAAGTTCCGATTCTCTGCCCACAGCCAGACGCCTCCCGTCGGCCGCTCCCTCCATGAGAGCGTGGCGGGCGAACTTCTCCATCTGGATGTAGTAGAACTCTCTGAAGTTGCTGAACCACTTGATGAGCTGGGAGGTGATGCAGCGCGTGAACTGAGACACAGGACAGGTGAGTGAGCTGCTCAGCCGGGAAAGTCTCGTTTGACTTTCTGCAGTTTGTCTTCACAATGTAAAGCAAATCTAATGAATAAACTGTGTTCTACCTGGTACCACTGTGTTGTTGTTTGATTTAACCCTTTGAACCCAAAGTGGCTTTGGTGGCTTTTTGCTCATGAAAAGTTTTTTGTTTGTTTGTTTAAGTTGAATTTCTTTCTCTATTTTTTACAAAAACTGACATTTTTCAAAGTGACCACAAGTGTCACTGACACTGGAAACCAAGTTATGGTTCTACATGCTACAGATGTTTTACTAATTTGCTTCCACACGTGTCCCGTCTGCTCCGTATGGACACATCCTGCAGTTCAGCCTAATTCAGCAGAATAACGTTTGGATTTTTTCACTGGTAGTTGTACCTGAATCCATCCGAGCTTCTTGGTTGAGCTGAAAAGCACAGAATTTTTTTTAGTTTTTAACTAAATGTGTTTACAGCCCAGGCTTTATTTTTAGCTAACTTTTAAATGAGACATGTAGAATAAAGTGATTTTGATGCAATATATTGATGTTAGGGGCTGCATGGTGGCTCAGTGGTTAGCACCGTCGCCTCGCAGTTAGAAGGTCGGCGGTTCGCACACCTGGGATCTTCCTGCGTGGAGTCTCCATGTTCTCCCCGTGCAGCGTGGGTTCTCTCCGGGTTCTCCAGCTTCCTCCCACAGTCCAGAAACATGCTGAGGTTAATTGGTGATTGTAAATTGTCCGTAGGTGTGAATGTGAGTGTGCTTGGTTGTCTGTCTCTAAGTGTAGCCCTGTGATAGACTGGTTACCTGTCCAGGTGAACCTGCCTTCACCCTGAGTCAGCTGGGATAGACTCCAGCCCCCCATCACCCTAGTGAGGATTAAAGTGTAGAGATGATGGATGGATCTTGATTTTAAGCTGAGATCTACTTCATTTTCTCGACAGAACCGCATGTCACAGGTGATACGTTCAAGACTGTCAGAAAGTTGAGAATCCTGTTTTTTTTTCTTGTTTCTGTGTTCGATGGTGTTAAATTAGGTGGGTTTTGTTTGTTTTTTGTTTTTGTTTTTTTTGCTTGGCCCAGTTTTTTTTTGTTTGTTTTTTTTTGTTTTTTTGAGATAATGTCCTTTTTATAGATGCCACTGTGTTTTGAGGTTAAGAGGCTTAAAGATGTTATAATGTTGTTGATCTTAACACAGTTTCTGAATTGCAACGCTGACAGATTTAACCCTCCTGTTTTCTTTGGGGTTTAACATCTCAAAATAAGTATTATTTATTTAGATTTTATTTAAAGGGATGTTTACACATAAACTTGGGAAACGATTTTATTTATGATCCTTTTCTGAAGGTTTTAATTGCTGGAGTCAAACTGACTGATGTCAGTAAAGTTGAAGGTAATAGGAGGCTTAATTAACCGAAAGATAACGGAGCATGCAGCACATTAAGGACAAACATTTTAATTGGGTTTTTTTCTCTGAAAATGGAAAACAGTGCCAGTGCTGCTGACACACAAATTAACTTTTCTGTCCATGCAAAGAATACTATAAATCAGTAAATCCAAGATTCCTCATATTTTCTACTTTATGAATATGTGAAAAACGTATTTTCTCACCTGCACATCGTGGAAACACACCTTCAGCACCAGGGAGCTCGGGTAGCGAGTGTAGAAGAACATGAGCTTTGCCTTCTTCAGGTGGTTTGTGGTCAGACCCTCCTAAAATGCGTTGAGGATGAAACACATTCTTGACATAAAGGAACAGTCAGACTTCTCTGTGTTAATGATCAATAAAATAACAAAGCTGGAAAGATGGTAGGATGCAGGTTTCTTAAAGGTTTGGGAGTTTAGAGGGAGCACTTATTGGATTCTGTGTTGGGGTGTTGCCGTTGAACAGAGCCATTAATGGATCACATCTGGGGAGAAAAGCGGGTTGTTATTTGAACCTTAAATAGGCAGAGGTAGGTTTAATTCTGGTGCCTAAAGGCAGCTGCAAAAATCAAAGACATATCAGCCAGTCGTGCCCCTGCTGAGCGCTCCTTAAAGCCAGAGGAGAACATCAGTTAGAAACCAGTAAAGGATACGTTCAGCATGTACAGGTTGTTTTTCACCAGGCTGTCCGACTCGAGCTTCACATGAGGGAGACACAGACTTTCCAGAAGCACCGGATCCACGGACACCGTATGAATGTGTGGGCTCCTCACGGACCTGGACTTGACCTTCGCTCTCACTTTGACTGAACTCCAATGTGCATCAAACGCCTCAAACTTCGATGGAGCTGCTTCCGAGTGTCCGTCCTGCAAGCATCTGTGGTTCTTCTCTGACAGCTGATCTTCACGCAGAGCCGAGTCGTGGCTGAAGGGGTTTGGAGATCTGGGACGATGGTGAGCTTTCAGCCTGGACTGGAGGACACATTTGCTGGATGTGTCCACATTGGGCTTTTGCACAACCAGAGATAGAGCTTCTGTCTGAACATCTGGCACCTCGACAGCGTCACAACAAGAAAGTCTTAGTTTGTTATCTCCACATGTTGATGTCTGAAGAGGCATGTCAGTCTGCACAGGCTCCACATCATGTGTCTGTAGTAGCGGCATGCTTTTGAAGATGGAGTCCACGCTCCGGCTCACAGCTCTGGACAGTTCGTACTTCAAAACATCTGCCATTAGCTTTATCCGCTCCGGTTTGGACTGGAAGTAGTTCATGAGCTTCACCTTCTTCCATCCTTGATATTTTCTACTTTCACTGTATGCATCGGTCAACGCATCACTCGGAGATGTTTCAGGAGAATCACTCCACGTGGGGTGTTTCTCCTCCTTTCTGCTGTCTGTGGTCTCAGTAGCTTCGTCCATGTGGCTGAACTTGGTTCTGAGCTGTCTGAGGTGCTGCTGCTGCCTCTCAGGCTGCTTCCTCGTCGCCCGGCTTTGACTCGTGCTGCCGGATCCACTTCTGTCCGAGTGTTTCAGATCCAAAGGTTCTCGGACGGTTTCGTCTTCCTGCACACAGTCGACCTCCTCGTGCTGACCTGCTGTCACACCTGAGCAGTACAAACCAGGAGAGCTGGTCATGCCTTTGATGATGTTTTCTACTCTGGCTCGCTTCGCTTGGCGCCCACTGCTCAGGTTCCAGTCCTGGTAGGAGCTGGGTGCAGGAGACGGGAGCCTTCTTGTGGGTAAATGTCCAGCGGTGTTGTCTCCGGATGAGCTGAGCTCCAGATGGTGGGAACAGATCAAACCTGAAGCTGGATCTCCGCTGCTGTAATAAGCACTGTTGGGCAGCATTTTGATGATCTCGCCGTCTTTGTGGAAAGTCGCAGAAACACCGGATGCGTCTAAATTTGATGGTTGAAACGAGGAGAGGTGGTCTGCAGTGCAGCCGTCCAGGCAGACGCTGCTGGACGAGTACATGGCTTTGCTCCAGACGCTTTGATTCATGCTTGTTAGGTTGAAAAAGAAAGAAAAAAAGGGCAAAAGTGAATAAATATCAGGAGCATCTGGAGATTTTTGATGCTCTGATTTTTTTCTTTTTTAGTAGTTTGGCAGATTTAGTTGCAGACAGGTCTGAAAAGTCATGTCATAATTACTCATAAAGCACATTTAAAACAACAGCAGCTGAGCCAAAGTCTTTTCTAGAATGAAAAAAAAAATCCATCTTTTAAATTAATTTTATGAGTTATTTACAATGCGAATTTACAAGAGTAATAGAAATAATAATGACTTAAACCCAACTAAATTAGCCAAAATACAAATTTACCTGACTTTGATGAATATCCAGACTAAGACACCACAATAACACAAATGATCAATAAGAAGCTGCAGATTTACTGACAATTTTCTGTGTTCTTATGTTAAGTTCAAACTTTCAGACCTGATTTTTCAATAAAATAAATAAATTGATTAAAAATAGCTGAGATATTAAAGAACCCAGCTGGAGTATAAACAGCTGATAACCGACCTGCCGGCTTCCTGAAGGGTCCAAAGGAGGCTGCAGGTCTGGAGGCTGCAGGAGGAGGAGGAGGCTCAGATATTTGTAGTGGTCCAGCTGAGAGCCCCTCCAGAAAACAAGAGGTGTGGCCACATAACATTAAATATATCATTTCAATCTGACAACCAAAATGAGGAATAAGTGGTTGCTCCCTAATGAGGGGTGTTCATTTATTTATTTATTTAATTAGTTAAACATTTTTTTTCTGAAATGCTGGTTGTGTGTTTGTTAGTTTTAATTCATTTCAAATGTTGGGCTGCAGTAATAACAGTGCTGGCTGCCAAATGTAGGTAATGGTACGATCCTGTTGAAATTAAATTGTGTTATTTTATCATATGAGAAAAAGAATGCTATTTATTTCACTTAATCCACAACTTTTAAGGCGTTTTAATTCACGCTCTGGTAGAGAATGATTAATTTTCAATCCCAGCTCCCTCTGCCCGGTACACCGGACCCCCCTGTCGTCCCGCCGCAGTGGTTCCTCCCGGTCAGGCCGCTCCCGCTGCTGACTCTGCCGGCTTCCGTAGCTCCGCTTCAGCCGCAGACAGCCGCCAGCCAGCGCGATGTTGTCACGATCCCCGTCTGTTTACCGGACGCTTGGCCGTTCTCTGTCGGCGGCGAACCAGGTAGGTGTAAAGAAACAGCGACTCCAGCCTGTGTCCGTGCCTCTGGGGGACAGTAGAGCTCAGCTAGCTGTTAGCTTTGAAGCAGGGCCGCTGCTACAAGGACAGACAAAGACGCTGAAGTTGGTTTCAGATTCGTAGCCTCGCAAGTCTGCAGTTAAGGGAAGCTTTTACTTATATCTGTTTTTTTTGTTGTTGTTGTTGTTGTTGTTTTTTTTTACACATTAATGATGCAAAACTGTGTTATGTAGTTCAAATATTTTTTTTAATGCTATTTAAAACATACTGATACAATTGTGAAACTTTAATTCAGATTGTGTAGATGCAAATAAAGGCAGATTTCACTGAGTGTTTTTCACATTAGATCAGATCTACATCCTAAATCACTGAATGTTTACAGATCAAGTCTGGACCAGATTGTCCAACAGAGGTTAAAGAAGCTTTAAAACGCAGTCTGGGACTTGTCAAGCTTTTATTTTATTTGTGAAAGACCAATATTAGAAGATTTCACTGCTTTTTCTGCACACAGACTGTGTTAGATCAACTCCAGATCCAAAATCACAAAATATAAACTCATCAGATCTGGACCAGGTGGTCCTACAGACATTAAAGAGGCTTTAAAACACAGTTTCTATCTTGTGAAAATTTCAGGTTATTCCGTAAAACCCCAATTAGTGCCTCCCACCTGAGCCTCCTATAATTAGTACTTAACAGAACTCAAATGTTTTTACCCGAAAAAAATATTTATGAATGAAGTTATGAGAGTTTAGAAATGCCAAAAGAAGTCCACCTTCATGCACTTAAAGGGCCTGTAGCTCAGAAAATGTTCGTGATATGAAGGTAATATTTTGCATGGCTTCATTAAATTAATTGAAGTCCTTATACATTTAAGATCAGCTGATTGTGAAAAGGTCTGATGAGAACTTTTCTGAGATTTGTTGGATCTTATGTGGAGTCACCGTTTTATTCTGATTGTAAAACTAGTTGTTTTTTTTTTTAGTCTGGATGTAATGTGGACCGTATTTCAACAAATAGATTGAAGCATTCACAAATTAGCTTTAAAGAGTATTTAGCTTCTGAAGGACAGTCTAGTCCAGATCTGACCTGTCTATATATAGCTGGTTAAATTTGGACCTGGTTTAATGCGGCGTAAAAAGCAGCAAAAACTCCCCTTATTTCATATTCACACGTAGAATAAATGTTTCACAGTTTGTAAAGTGGGTTTAAGACAGCATAAAGGTGTTAGATAAATGTCTAACGTGGTTTAAAATCATTAAAATGTGATCAAAACAACAGAATCAGCCACTCAGAGCTGCAAGTTAACTTTCCCTTAACTTTTCCCTCAAGTGCCGGAGCAGAAGCTACGAATGGGAAGCTGACTTCAGCGTGGTGGACTGACACTGACAGCTTCAGGGGCAGCTCACTGACTGAACATGCACATTTATCTCAGGATGGTTATTAAAACTCGCATAAGCGTTACCACAGAAGCCCTAACAGCTTGACTAGCTAACATGCTAACAAACTCTGTGTCCCCTGCTGGCTGGTGACTGAGCTCAGAGGCTGACAGGCTACTGCTGGTGAGTTATGGTGCAGTGTGGTAGTGAGACAGAAATAGTCCACACCATGTCAGACATGTATGTGCAGAGCCACATGAGTCCTGCTCGTTCCTCTGTGCTTTGAAACTGGATCTACACAGAAGAAAGCGATTCTTTTGCCAGCGCTCACTTGACTCCTTTCAGCTTTACGGAGCAGACACCTGGTGTGTAGTTCACAGCTCTGCCTACATTCCTGAAGACTGGAGCTGCAGCAATTAATCAATTAGTTGTCAATGATTAAATTAGTAACTGATGAATCAATTTGGGCAAGAAGAAACGATGTCTAAATTGTCAGATTCCAGCGTCTTGGCCCTTTGAACTCTGGGAAGCATCTATGCGTTTTGTTGTTTTTTTGCACCGTTACATGCTTTTTATTCTAGTATAACGTCCTGCACCTCTATGGAACCAGCAGAACTGTGGCTAGAAGTAGAGAGAAGTCACACATGTCCTCTGTGCAGTAGGACACATTGATAAGGTCACACATCATAAATAACAAAGGTGATTTAGAATACAGAACTTGGGGGAAGAGGGGTATCAACATGTTAAAAAGATAAGTCTGTGTGCCCAAAGTAGTTACTAAAACTGTGGGGAAACATTCACTGTGCATGCTTTAAAGACTTTCCTGCTTATATTTGTAATTTGTTTCCATGCTTGTCTCCTGTCTGCTCTGCATAGACACAGCCTGCGTTTTTTTCTTCAGACACATCGAAGAAGGAGATTTTTTTTTAATGAAATATCTTAAACTTAAGCTTGTTGTTTCCAAATGAAATGGCATGTCGCAGATGAGTAGTTTAGTGGAATCTTTACACAAAATATTGATTAACGGTAATAAGGATTCTCCTTTGCTATTATTTCTCTTGTGCGATGTCTCGGTGGTTAGCACCGTCACCTCGCAGCTAGAAGGTCGCCGGTTTGTGTCCCGGTGAGGACACCCGGGATCTTTCTGCGTGGAGTCTCCATGTTCTCCCCGTGCAGCGTGGGTTCTCTCTGGGTTCTCCGGCTTCCTCCCACAGTCCAGAAACATGTTGAGGTTAATTGGTGATTGTAAATTGTCCGTAGGTGTGAATGTGAGTGTGCTTGGTTGTCTGTCTCTAAGTGTAGCCCTGTGATAGACTGGTTACCTGTCCAGGTGAACCTGCCTTCACCCTGAGTCAGCTGGGATAGACTCCAGCCCCCCATGACCCTAATGAGGATTAAGGTGTAGAGATGATGGATGGATCTTATGTAACATTTTTGCTTAAGAAACTACTCGTAATCAGCTGACTGTAATTATCTCAGCTTCAGATGTAGAATGTAGGAAGACTTTTTTTTCTTTTCTTTTTTTTAAAGAATCCAAGTCGTGCTTTCACAGAGGAAACCACTCCAGTGGAGCACGTTGAAGCGATCAAACAGAACTATGTTGGTGGTTTATCAGCCTCTCCAAACCTTAATAAAACTCGCACCAGTTACTCCAAAGAATGAAAGAGCGGGAAACCCAGGCGACTTGTCTGTACATGCTTCCATGCATTGTGGAGGATTCGGTCCATCTCCGAGGACTCCACCCTCCTCTGGTATCCCACATCAGTCGCTTCAGCTTTGGGTCACGAGTGACTCCACCAGACAGAACCAGACAGGCCTCTTTCCTCGAAGCCCTGCCCCTAAAACACACTCATATGACTCATAGCATGAAGCCTAACAGCGGCCTGTGTTTGGCAGCGGTGTAGCTGAATGTTGAAGAGATGTGTGTTGTGGAGACGTGTTCTCCATCAGGGAGAATGAAACGAGGAAAAATAACAGGTGTTGGTAAAACACAGCCGTGATGTTTGTCATCATAGAACAGGGTGAACGGTGGCTGCTTCAGGGGTTAAATGACCTGCAGAGATAATTTCTCTTCAGGAAATGACCAGTTACTGGCGAACCAGGCTACCAATCCGCTCACATCTTGGTGCCTTGTGACCACTTTAATTTGTGTTTGTGCAGCTCGGGCTGTTGCACGTCTGCATTTTCCTCTAAAAGGTTCACATGCTTTGATTTTAGATTTATTATCCTTCCTGTTTCCCATCAAACGTTCCTCCTCTGTTGACATTTTTGAGGAAAAATCTGAAGACAGAAATGTTTGTGGTTGCTCTGAGCGGTCTGAACTTTTTAGTATGTATTTTATTTTAGAATTTAATCTAGGCGTTGTTTTCCCCTTTTGCCCCCGTTTTTGTAATAGTTTATCTTGTTTTACAAAATCGATTTTACAAGTCTTTGTCCCTTTTTGCACGTTTAATTAATGTCTTCTAACCTGCACTTTGCTTTAAAATATAAATAAACCTGATCTGATTTTAAGTGAGTGATGAGTTAGTAGCGCCAAACATGTGCTTCGTCTTGTCTCAGAAATGATTTGGTGTTTTTATACGGTTGTAAACGGACTAGAGGAGACGGGTGGTCCAACAAAACGAGACATTTAAAGGAAGATTTATCAACCAGATGAGAAAATAGTCTGGAGATGATTTGACAGTGAAAATACTCGTCAGCTGCAGCAAACCTGATGAAGTCATGCGATGGAAGTGGAGGCACGATGAGCTGCATATTGATGTTTTAATAGAAATATTGATCCGATTGTTCTTTTGTTTTTTTATAGAGGAAACAAACGCTGTGCATAAAGCAAATAGACACAAGTAAATTAATTTCCTTCTCTTTTCTTTTATCTTTTCAGGCCAACAACGTGCTGGTCCGACAAAGCGTATCAGGTCAGTGTTCCTCCAATCCGCCTGTTTTTTTTTGGGTCTGAGCTTCTCAGGCGGCTGCTGGTGAATAAACATGCTCTCTGAGTGGGTCGCACAAAGCCCAGTCAGCCGCCGAGATGCCCGAGGAGCCCACGAGTGGTTAACGGCAGCTTTCAGACGACTCGTGTTTTTAACGTTAGAGCCTCGGGGGGGAAGCAGCAGTCCAGGCTGATTCTCTTCTTTCTGTATTTTCAGGTCACTCGGTCTGCAGCCGGCTGCTTTACAGGAAGTCTCGGCCGTAAGTGCTCGTTTCATCGAACGTCCTCCAGTAAACACGTGATCTGTAGAAATCCTTTTGCATAACTGGCCTCTTTTAGTAAACTGAGCTCCACATCTGGACGTAAATTATCATTAATTATTTTATTTCAAACCAAACATTGAAGTCAACATCTGGTACACAAAATCAAAGAGAAGGGTTTTGGAAGAAGTTGAACACTGATATAAACCAAAACCCTTGTGACAATAATAACTTAAATATGCACACTTTCACAGTTTCTCATCAGAATTAAGCTCGACACACTTTGGTGACACCTCCTCAGAATAAATCAGAATTACACTGATTTTAATAAGTCTCATTAGTAGCAACATATCTTTTAACTACATCATCTTTTGTCACTTGTTTAAACTTCCCTATTGGTTGACGAGTTTCTATGTTCTCACCGCAGCGGTTCCATAACTCAGTGGTTCTCAAACTGGGGGTCGAGACCCCCATGGGGGACCCAAGATCATTTCACGGGGTCGCCAGATTATTGTAAAATAAAATAAATAAAATAAAATAAAGCCTACATTTATCAAATAAATGAATAATAAGGCTGTCAGAATTAAAGGTGTATAATTCTTTCCACTCCTTTTTCAGACTCGTTAATATTATGGTTTGATTATGCGATATTTTTGTTCTTTTTTGCTCTTTCTTAAATTATTTTTATGTTCTTTTTCCTTTTCATTTGTTCGACATAAATTCAATTCATTCATTCAAAAGAAAGAGATTAATCTGTGGAATTAGTTTTTAAGGCATTAATGCATGAACAGCAGGATTATTACTCATGATATATTAAAAATTCAAATTGGGGGTCACAAACTTATCTTAGGGGTCGTGGCTCTAACAGTTTGAGAACCGCTGCCATAACTGAACCCCTCCTGCAGAGACACAATGAAGTTATTTAATTAACTGATCTTATAGGAGTTAAACATCATATTAATGTAATAATACTCACAGCCCCATCTGTAGAGTTGTTATGTTTTTGTTCTCGAGTTGCAAGCAAATGCCTTTTTTTTTTTTTCTTGACACTCAGATCTGAATTTCCGTCTTCGGCGAGCACCTACCACGTCAGATGCTTCAAGACGTCCGCCGTCCACCGTGCGTACAACAACAGCTCTCAGTGTCGGCTATGAAACTGGACTCAGGGTTCAACTTGCACTAACTTTTTATTTTTGTGTGTGCAGGCGATGAAGTGGTTACAGTCAAAACTCCTGCGTTTGCAGAATCCGTTACAGAGGGGGACGTGAGGTGGGAGAAAGGTATCTGTCAGCACATCACGTGTTATATTATCAGTATTTAAATGCAGACGGTAATTTAACTGCTTTGTGTTTCAGCTGTGGGCGACTCGGTGTCAGAAGATGAAGTGGTTTGTGAAATTGAGACTGACAAGGTACAAACAGTCAACCTGAAACCTGCCATTTAAACTGCTTTTGTTTTGTTTTTTTTAGTAATTATGCAAAACTTGTGTGTTTCCAGACGTCGGTACAAGTTCCCGCTCCAGCAACTGGTGTGATCGAGGAGCTGCTGGTGCCTGATGGAGGGAAAGTAGAAGGAGGGACGCCGCTGTTCAAACTACGGAAAGGAGGTTTGTTTACTGCAGCGTCGGTTATCGTCGTATCGTCGTTACAACACAGGACAAGCTTATCAGAAGCATCAGTGAATAAAATGAATAATGTTTTAAATCGGGGACATCTGGTCTGATGTTAGAATAGAATAGAAATACTTTATGAATCACCAAAGGGGGGATTTGGTTGTTACAGCACAAAGAGTAGAGTTACCACCATAAATACTGATAAATAAGCCAAAATAAAAAACATATAAAATGTACAATAAGTGTAAAAGTAGAAAAGTCCTGTGTGGTGCAAATAATGTGCAACAAAACAAAGAGTACAGCAAATGTGTTCATTCTGTTCTCCCAAATGTGTCTTAACAATTATTATCAAAGACTTTACAAACAGAGCAGCCATGTTTTTCGGTGCTTCAGAGCTCGACTTGAGTCCAGTTACATGACTTGTTGTGGAGCTTAACTGTCTTTTTGTTCACCAGGTTTTGCCTACTGTTATATTGTGTTCCATATTTTTGATTAAAACGTCTGAATTGGAGGAAAAAATGTCATTTAGAATTAACTGAATTATGACAACGCTTGAACCTGCTGAAGCATGAATGTGTGTCTGGTGAATCAGTCGCCCCCAAACTAACTGCGTTCGTCCTTCTTTTTTCTCAGCTGCTGCCGCTGCCAAAGCTGCTCCCTCCCCGGCTGCAGATCCTCCACCTGCAGCAGCTGCCACTCCTCCACCTCCTCCTCCTCCACCACCTCCTCCACCACCTCCAGCACCACCGCAGGCTGCTCAAGCCAAACCCGGTGTGTTACCTCGTCTCACATTGTTCACTTATTTAATGTGCAAGCAAAGCGTTGGCCGACAGGCAAACGACGAGCACAAACAGAAACGCGCTGCAAAAGGAAAACGCTGCATATCCAGTCACACAGCAGAAGTGCCCCAGGCCTCTAGGGGCAGTAGTGAGCTGTTCATCTGAGAGGCAGACGTCGGCGAGCGAGACAAGTAATGTTAGTTGAGGGAAAAGCCAACCCAGTCTCACGGCAATTCGTGAAATAGTCACGAAGCTTACTCTATTGTTTCATGTCCTGGGACACGATTTGCCCAACTTTGTCGTGTTCCCCAGCTCGTCGAGGCTAGCTACATTAGCTATTAGCCTAGCCTAGCTGCTGCTGCTGCTTCTTCTACTGCCCCTAGAGGCCTGGGGCATTTCCATTGTGTGGCTGGATATGCAGCGGTTTCTGTTGATACAACGCATTCATGTACATGCAGCTCGTTTGTGTAGATGCCGTCGTTTGCCCTCGTCGGCCACCATAGCGTTCACAACAGAGTACAAACCTGTGCCATGTTCAATCACATCAGTGTCACATGATTCAAAACTGCATCGTGTCACGATAACCGCAGCCCTTCTAAGCGAAACCTTTGGTGTTTGCTCTGATGTAAAATAAAAAACTAACAGTTCAGACCGACTGAAAGAAAAGCCTCACAGACAGAATTCATCGCAGCACAAATCCGTACATCTTTTATCAGTGAGATTCAAATCCTTCCAGACAGACTGAATCCTCCTCGGCGTTGTAGCTCCTCATGTTCAGCGGCTTCTCGCTGGAGGGCTTGTGTTGCTCTGCCTTTCTCTTTTACCCCAAAGGTGTTCTGTTGGATTCAAGTCAGTCGACAGACTTCTCAGGATCACAGTTTTCATTTTTTGTACTCTTTAGAATCTCTTGTGTGCTTTGAATGGTTAAGCGCGAATCTTCCTCCTGTGCGTCTCGTTAGTCAGTATGATGGCGTCTTCACAGGCCGTTAAGGTGCATCTATAAATGCCGTCTCCCCGACACATTTTGCCCTCATGCAGTCACATTCCTACCTCCGTGCTTCACCGTCAGGACTGTGCATTAACTGTAGGCTTAACAAATCTACCGCGGTCTCATCTGACCAAAGAATGTCCTCCCGGTACTTATTAAAGGATATTATTATTATTATTATTATTATTATTATTATAGGCTTCTTGTCATGTTCTTA
>NW_007579525.1:58351-110929 GCF_000690725.1 Stegastes partitus | reverse complement strand
GTTATCAAAGCCTTTGACATGAGTCCTGGTTCATAAATTCATAATATTGGCCATTATTCAGTGTTGAGAAGCCAATAAAAGGGGAGCATTTCCATGGAGGGCTTTATCGGCACGGCTGATATATTTATCTGCTTTCCGGTTACAGAAGGTGTCGCTGTGAGTGTTTCAGATGAGACCCCTTTAACGGAGATAATATCATAATCAACTAAAATTAGAACATAAATCCAAATGAATGCTGCAGTAGGACATGCTTTTTGGTTTTGCAGATGTTTAGTTGTTCACCACGGAGGCCTAGATTCCATTCCTGGAGTTCACAGCTCATTTTATAGCAAAGTTCATGCGATTACACCAACTCCAGGCTTTCTCACTTGTGTGTCAGTGATCATATGTGTTTTCACTGTTGTGCTGTTGAATTTCTACCCTGAGGCCTGTATTTTCAATCAAGTCTTTCCAAAGTATTTTTTCTGATTTTTTCACAAGAGGAAATTTTCTACATGTCAACTTAGAAGTAATGTAGTTACTGAGAGGTGACACAGTTTTAAATCATTTCACATTGTAGTGATGTCGTACACGGGTTTACTCACTTCTGTTGTGTGTATTTTGAGTTCTTGAGGCTGTGAATTCATTCCATGTTTGTATTTATGTGTATTTCTATGTCGTCTCTCCTCGTGTAGTTTCTGCCGTCAAGCCGCCTGCTGCAGCTCCACCACCAGCTCCTCCTCCAGCAGCAGGAGCCAGAGGAGAAAACAGGGTAACGCACACGCCGGCTGTTTCTGTTCTCACATCAGCACTGGATGGAACTCAGCTTCACGTGGAAACCAACCAAAAATGTTCACAGGTGGTTTGTCGTCATTTCTTGTGTGCAGGTGAAGATGAACCGTATGAGGCTGAGGATTGCTCAGAGACTGAAGGAGGCTCAGAACACCTGCGCTATGCTGACCACCTTCAACGAGGTGGACATGAGGTGAGCTAAAAAGATTCATTCAACTTTCTTCAGCCTGAGTACAAAAGAGCCTAATTTGCATTTCATGAAGTGTCCACATTTTTCCTCTAATGTCCTACATTTTGCCACAGCAACATTCAGGAGATGAGGACTCTGCACAAGGATGCTTTCTTGAAAAAGCACAACATCAAACTGGGTTTTATGTCGGCGTTCGTTAAGGCTGCTGCTCACGCTCTGACCGACCAACCAGCTGTCAATGCCGGTAAGACAACATGTGTTCGTCTTCCTAAGCGTTTATTTTGAAATGAAACTTTCTTCAGTCCCAAAGGAGCGTTTGAGGAATGTGTCAGGCAGAACCCCAGTAACCAAACATACCAGTTAAACTTGTTTTTCTTTCCTTTTCTGTAAAGATTTACTAACAAAATGTTTTTAACTGCAGTCATTGACGACACAACCAAAGAGATCATCTACAGAGATTACGTAGATATCAGTGTTGCTGTGGCGACTCCAAAGGTACGACTTCTGGCTCTCGTATTTTTCTGGGTCTCACTGAAAACATACGATTAACGGGGTTGTTATTTCTCATAACCAGGGCCTTGTTGTACCAGTGATCCGTGACGTTCAGACCATGAACTTCACTGGCATTGAGAAAGCCATTAATGCGCTGGGAGAAAAGGTAAAAAAAAAAACTTAATGCAACTGGAGACTACATAAAGAGTTTGGTTTTAAAATGTTTCACAGCGTCCCACATTGAATAAAACCCAAATCATTTTTTGTGTTGCTCAGGCTCGTAACAATGAGCTCGCTGTTGAAGATATGGACGGAGGTACGTTCACCATCAGCAACGGCGGTGTGTTTGGCTCCTTGTTCGGCACACCCATCATTAACCCCCCGCAGTCGGCCATCCTGGGCATGCACGGCATCTTCGACAGGCCTGTGGCCATCAACGGCAAGGTGAGGGTCACGTGTCCATAGATTGGTGGTTAGAGCTGTTGCCTCGCAGCTAGAAGGTCACCGGTTGGCGTCCCGGTGAGGACACCCGGGATCTTTCTGCATGTAGTCTCCATGTTCTTCCCGTGCAGCGTAGGTTCTCTCCGGGTTCTCCGGCTTCCTCCCACAGTCCAGAAACATGCTGAGGTTAATTGATGATTCTAAATTGTCCGTAGGTGTGAATGTGAGTGTGCTTGGTTGTCTGTCTCTAAGTGTAGCCCTGTGATAGACTGGTTACCTGTCCAGGTGAACCTGCCTTCACCCTGAGTCAGCTGGGATAGACTCCAGCCCCCCACGACCTTAGTGAGGATGAAGTGGTGTATAGATGATGGATGGTTTGTGTAAATGGTGTTTTTTTATTGTGGTGTTAAACTTACTATACGTGTTCCTCGATAAATGAGCTAAATCGATCAATGATGAGCAATATCAACTAAAATAAAACATTTCATCTTGGTAATTTTACCACTACGTTATTACCAAATGACACGCACTCGAGTAACGATCAAACCAATGTTCTGACATCCCGGCAGGTTGAGATCCGACCCATGATGTACGTGGCGCTGACGTACGACCACCGACTCGTGGACGGCAGAGAGGCGGTCACCTTCCTACGCAAGATCAAAGCGGTGGTGGAAGATCCTCGAGTGCTGCTGCTGGACATGTGATGTTTGTAGCACCACGTTACTCTTTATTTAAAGATATTCAGCCGCATAAAACGAACTCCACGCCACAGAGGACGCACAAACAAACACAAAATTGCCTATACAGCCACTGTTATTTTTAACCGTTCGGTCCGACGACAGCGGGGCAACCGGGGTTGTGTTTCAACCACTAGTCAACCTCAAACGCATGCTATCGCCTACAGAGAGGAATCTGAAGTATGTGGGCTGAATCAAGAAAGCAAAATGATTGCTTTGCGACATTGGGATTGAGCAAAGGATTCACATTACAGCTTGTCATATGCAAAACGCGTCATAGTAACCGTCGGCTTGAGCTGCAGCATAACTTACATACGAAGCAGTCGATAAACACTCGCTGTATTCTTGTCACAGTTGTATAATCGTAAAAACAAAAAGAGTCTTTTCCAGAAAGCAGGCGGTTGCATAACTCTCTCCGCTGCTCGTTAGCCGGTGCTCCTGAGCCACTTTTTCCACAGCGGGGCCAAACGGAGCTAATTCAAATTAGTTCAAGATGTTTAACGGCAACACAGGTTTCAAAGATTTCCTCGGTTTTTGCTGCTAGACGTTGTAACCGGAGACGGTCTGGAAAAACGAGTCGGTAACCAGGAAACTAGGTTTTTGTATGGAACATGTGTCCGCCGGTGCCATGCCTTTAAATCAGCGTCGACTGATGTGCTCGGATGTGACTCGGTTCGTTTCTGCTCCCGCTTCGCACTTATTCCTGTCCTGCATTGTATCATTTTTATTTAGTTTTAAACGTCGCTGTTGTCAAGGCTACGTCAGATGTTGGTAATCTTTTCATTATTCATTAGCAGAGACTGCACAAAACAAACACGCACTATTTGTTTTTTTTACTATACATCCTGTTTATTCTGACTTTATGGGCAATATGTTGGGAGTAAAGTTCAAAACGCACAATTTTGCCAGCAGGTTTTTATGTTGAGCTCCAATGTTGGAACAGATTTTCATTGTCCTATCCTATCCATGAATATTAAAAAAATATTTTAAACATTGAACATCTGAAGAGTTTTATGTAGTGAAACGTGTCCGACGCTCCTTTTCTTCAACACACTCGCTGTGTTTTCATGAACCTGAAGTTGTCCGTTAATTTTCTGTCAATTGATAAATCCATCAATAATTATCAGGTTGTGTTTCCTGCAAAAATGCTGAAATACTTCTCAGCAGCCCTTCAAATTAAAAGCTTCCCTGCTTTAGTTTATCTTAAAATTCAACCTTATTGGTCACTGAAAGATGCCCGTTTGTAATTTCTGCAAATCAAACAATCGATTCTCTGACCGACACATTAATCGATAATGAGCATGTTAGTTGCAGCCCTCTGCTTGTTTACATAATTCCCGCACATTTCACCTCCACATTCATCTCCTAAGAGCAGCCTTTTGTCTTCTGGAGAAGGACCTGGAAGCACGATGACGGCAGAATAAAAGGCGCACGGCCGAGGCAGCGAACGATCTTCTCGGTTGATCTTGGCTGAAACATTTCATCTCGTGCCAAATCTATTTTGCTCCCGAAATTCTCTGCCGCGGATGAGTTTGTGTGCCGGCGGTGGATCTTCAAAGCCTCATTAGCCGGCCTCGCCGCTCCGCTCTTGAGAAGCTCCAAATAATGGGATCATCTCTGACAAAGTCTTGAGGGTTGCTTGGCCCTTTCTGCCACTTCACAAACACGGGCTTGAGTGTGTGCAGCTGTGTGCGATGCCTCTTCAGTATTTCTGTTTACTTTAATAATCACGGCGGGACAATGGCTCCTAATGTACGTCTTTGTTTCTCTGCCAGCACCTACACAAATGTCTGAACAACACTGTTTGGAGGAAAAACACAGAATTCATTATGCCAACACAAAAAACCCAAACATTAGATTACCATGAGAATACTGGAGGTTCTAATGGGCCTGAATACGGCAAACAATGATACAAGGGCTCCTTTAATTTAATTATTTACTTTTATTACCGCTCAAGATTCCATTAGCGCTTTCGAGATCATGGTAATTGGCAGCGTGTGCCAGTGGGTGCATAGATATCTGAAGGGTTTGTTGGCAGGTTTTTTGTTTGCAAAATTTGGCCAAATCTGTGAATTTCCAATTGGACAGCTCAATAAGATGTGGGTTTTAAGTCTTTGTGTCCATTCAGATGAAAGATGGCCTATTAGAAATTGGCAGCTAGCTGTTTGTTTTCATTAAGCCACATCAGAGAGATAATTTACCTAAATTATTCTGTTATTTTTTTTTCTGTCTTTTAAATAAGCTAATTATATCAGTGCCGGTACATAAAGAATTGCATTGTGGTCCAATTGTAAAAGTGCGTTTTGAGTTTAAGGACTCGTAACAGCTAAATTAACCCATTTATATATATTTTTTATTATTGAACATTTATAATTTAAATAGTTGAGTACACCATAAATACAAGTTTTTGACGTACAAAACTGAATACAAGTTTTGGGCACTTAAGATGTTTAGTTTCTTATCCGTCAGGAGAGAAATCGGATTGTTCCTGACGACCCCGGACGGAAAGAGTCGCACCACATATTGATTTGATTTTCCCACTTTACTGCAGTTTGTGTGAAGTTACCTGATAAATGAAAGCTGTTGCTCTGGAAGCATCCTCACATGACATTTAGTGCGTACAGCCTTGGCTTGGTGCTGCATGAACAGTCCTCTCCTGTTACTGGAACGTCCTCACACATGTTATCAAATGCATCGCTCTACAAGTTCAATCCAGCAAGTCATCCTGCTGTGGTTTGGTTTTACTGGTGTTGGTTAAAGTCCCTAAAAACACATCCCCATGTATCACAGTTTAGATATTTAGAAGTTTTTTTTTTTTCCCCCATATAATAATTCTTTTCTCTTTAAATGCATTCAGATGTAGATTAAAAACCTGAAAGCTTGCAGCAGCAAACAGACTAAATTAGAACCACAGCAAATTTTTAATACATTATGTCTGTCTGGACTCAGTTATATAATCAGATATGGACAGAAAAGTATGAAACAGCTTCATTAGTTTCCGTTAAATGAGGACACTCTGCGAGTAGAGTACGACTCTACCAACCGTGACTCACATCCCGATGTTGGCAGCAACACAAAGCCACAATGTAGTAACGACCAAGAGAGCAGATTTTGCATGTGGGCTTGATTTTTGACAAAGTTTTGTAGTTAGTGCAAATTTAAAAAGTGGTTTTAAATGTAATTCCACTTTTCTCTGACATAAAACTTTCAAACTCATGTATTTATTGCAGGGTTTATAGTGCAGCTTTACCCGTCCAGTCCTGTGTTTACTGTCCATCTCTCCAGCTCCTGACATGTTCTTGTTTTGGTGCATTCTGTGTATTTATTTTTTAAGGAGTCCAGCATATGTGTCTCATCAGTTAGACAATCTGTGATGTCAATACCTGTCTGCAGGTGAACTTGCAGAAGATGATAAACATCGCTGGATTTTAACGACCAATCCTCTTATGTTACACAGTTCATGTGGAATTTAGTCAGCAAAGTCTGGGATTTCTCTACTGGCTAAATGTACAATGTAGAAAAAACTAATGTGGGTTCAAATCTACGAGCTTTTGTTTCTGACTCAGACTGTCTTGGTGCACATCAGGGTGAGAACGTGTCGCCTCATTTCACATAAACACCAGTTTTACCAAGTGTGGCACATCTTTGCAAAAGCCATAAAAGTTTTCCTGGTTCCTTTTATGAACGATGATGGTACTTCAGTTGTCTGAATGCAGGTTACAGGACATTCAGTCTGATGGAAGAGAAGACAGACTGCATCACCATCCCTTTGAAACAAGTTCTGAGTGACGTGGACCAAACTGGTGATGAAGATGATGTCGTAGCTTTACTGAAGTTCATCATGTGGAAGATTCTCCAGTTCCACAGGCATCACGTGGACGAGCTCCTCAGACGAAGAAGCCGGGGAGGAAGATGATGAACAAGAGGAGATTTTAAAGACTTTGACTGCTTCTCCAAAAGTGACCGTGGAACAGTGACGCTGGCATGGAGGTCAGCACTTGTGTTGAAGAAGACCATCTACCTGGAGGGTCCAGGAAGAGAAGACGGTGATGAAGGTGAAAGAAGCAAGACTAATGCAGGTGGAGCCTGTTGGAGGCTGCAGCTCATCTAATGAAACTTTTGCTTCTCGTACATGCATCTTTATTATTAATCAAGCAGGTCCTTCACATTTATTTTACAGCTAGGAAACTTACCACTGCATATTGTTTCCTCTGCAGACCTGTAGTCTTAATATTGTGTTTACATACAGGCTGGTGATATGAAGCTGGAGGATATTAATTCATTAAATGGGGTATTTGTCTTCTCCTGTCGTCAAGCTGTTTACAGATGACGTGACGAACACACTCAGGTGAGACGGCGCTTCGTGTCGTCGTCTCCTCTGAGGTTTCCACTAAACCCACCTGACAGGAACCGACTGCACTGCTGGACATCACACCTTGAGACAATTCAGCAGCGCGGCCTTTATAATCCTGCATAAGTAATGCTGCACATGTATATTCATAAGTGTGCCGTTTCCTTTACAGGCAGTTTCATTCAAATCTACCCGATGTGGCGAAACAACTAGCTTGCATCTGGCCCTATTCTTTCGCTCCCCTCGGCCCTTTGATATGGACGCCAGCTCTCTTTTTCTTCCACCTCTTGTTCTGTTGTCATACCAGAAGATTATTTTGGATGGAGAGAATGAGGCGGAGGACCCTGTGGCCCAGACACAGCTGACAGCGCTGAGGTCGGTGCAGCTGGTTGGTGTCAGAGGTTCAAGTGCACACAGTGGGTTGGACAGATAAGGGCTGAGCTAAGAACTACAGAGGGAGGCTGTCGCTGACGTCAGAGGAAGCTGCTGTTTGGATACACCTGTCAGGGCTGCACAATACTTCCAGGTTGGTGCGTTTCCATTATTACATTTTCAAAAAATTGTAAAATTGTGCTTTAGTCGGAGTTGTAAGGGTGCTGGATGTTGAAGCCACACTACTGACACCTTAAGGACAAAATCAGGTATGAACCCTTATTTGAATGCGTCTCATCTGCTGCTACATACAGTCGTGTTGGTAATAGCGTACGTCTCCGTGTCTGTTACAGGTTGGCAAAATCACTGCAACAAAGAAAAACAGTTCAGCATCAAATGACCGTCTGACGGTCCACACGTTTGTCTGTTTCCAGCTCATTTGAACAGAACAATAAATGATGAAGTTGCTCTGACTTCAACTAAACTACATCCAAATGATTGCTTGGAAAAAGCACCGGAAAACACTTACAAATTTCTTGACAAACAAAAAAACAGATTATTATTCTAATGATCCAGCTGCCAGACCAACCTGTAGGCGATGGTGGCTGTAAACTTCAGGTCAAACTTCCTGACCAGATATTGGAGCTGATGCCCGTCCAGAGGTACGCCAGCTTCCTGCACACATAATTTCATTTTCTCTGTCGCTCATTTGTGCGTGAGCAGCTACTGCAGCATGTTGAAATGATTTTGTATTCACTCAGGAGGTGCATTGAACAGTGTATGAAGCCGTTAGCCAGACCTTCACAGCCTCCTGAAGGCAGAGTTGCCGACCTTCAGAGTTCCTTCTTTGTCCAGATTTTGGAAGAAACCCATAATGCTCGAATTTTGCTCTTCGAGGAATTTCTAGGAAAAAGAATTCAGATTATTTCACATTTGGAAACAACTAAAGCTTCACTAGTACTGAGTGGGGAAAAAAATATTGTACGTTTATTGAATTGTGCTTCTTTTACAAATTTTAATTGTTCTTGTTTCAAATCCAGCATTCCTGTTTTTTTATCTGCACTTTCATCTTTAACTTTTCTCTCCTTTAACTTAAGAGTTTGTTCTTTAAGTGGTCTTTATCTCTATATGAATCCATCTGTCTTCGTCTTTATCTGCATCTTGTTTGTTTATGTGGTTTACTTAAACCTCACATATGAGATCAGGTCTTTGATCCACATTTTACTGTCTTTTGTTGTGTTGCTGCACGTCTGCTTGGCTCCGTGCCACAGATATTTATGCTCTCATGCTCCTCATTTTCTGCAAATCCCCGATCCTGGAAAGGCCCTCGTGGTGAAGCTTGAAAAGGGCTTTGTATGAACATTTATTATTACTGTAAGAACACACGTGTACCTCCATCTGTCTAGAATACCGTGTGAACTTTTAAAAACGTCTTCCCGTCACCACTTTTCTTTCTCTTCTCCAGCACTGACCTTGAAGACCGAGAGGGCAGAAAAGTTCTTGGTGACGATGTTCATGGCACCGTACTGGACAGTGAGAGCAGGACGACGCCTCTGACGGGCTTTTTCCAGCAGCTCAACCGAAGGCCTCACGCACCAACACCTCCTGCACCCACACATGCACATATATATATACTGTATATATATCGGGACTTTCGCAGCAATGCAAGCAAAAGCGAAACTGTTTTGTTGCACTTACAGAGAACATCCTCGACTGCTGATTCCGTGTTGACCACAATAGTTTGGAGCAACATCTGAGCTCCGATGTGTGACATGGGGTTATCGGAAAGCTGAAAAAAGCACAGTGCAGTAATTTAACACCAGCAAATCTTTCATAATAACATCACCCCAGGAAACCACCCTTTTGTTCGCTCACCTTGAGAACTCAGAGGGTGTTATTGGAGGCGAGGTCCTGGCAGAGCAGCGTCACAGCCTCGTCGTCTATCCCGTTACCGCTCAGGTCCAGCATCACAAGCGTGCTGTTTTGCTTCAGCACTTGCCCCAGTGCTGCCGAAACTGTTGCGCCTCAGGTCGAGCTGCTTCAGGGTCGGGTTCGACTGAGGAAAGGGAAACGAGAGGGGCCAACAGTGTTAAATACACACTGTGTGATGTTTTGTCACCTTCAGGCCGGCACACAGAGCCACAGCATTGTCCTTACTAAGACCACACCATCTCAGATTTAACTCTTCAATATCTATATTGAATTCTTTGAAGAAGAAGAAACCAATTCAAACGGTCACAACAGACTCAGTGGTGCCCGTTGCTCTTGTAACACCTCCATTGTTGTGCTCATACAAATGAGTAAATGAACAAGTAAGCCCACGTTTCTGTTGAGGTGATTAGAATAATCAAGCACATGTAGGAAAGTCTGCACAACATATTTGAATTTCTCTTACTAATTTTGAAAAATGGTAAAATATGTACAACAGCTGTGGTATCATTAAAGTTCATATTTATCAAAGAAACTGAAGAGAATTCAGATTTCGTTTGGACTCTGTGATTGAAGGTTGTTTGCTTCAGATTTCAAGGTTACATCTGTGTGTTCGTTCCAAGAATCCTGCATCAGAAGTGACTTTCCCCCACAGTCAGAAGTGAACTACTGTACCTAACATGTGGCCCAGGTGTTCTCCTCCTGTTCCCCAGAATTTGTTGCGACTGAGGTCCAGTCTTTGGAGTTACCCTATGAGGTAAGAAAGAACACGTTGAAGCTCTTGGCACATTTACATATGACAGTTACTTGATTCATTATGTGAACATGGGAAGTGCACAGGAGCTCAAATACTCATTCAGCACTTTGGACTCACCTTTAAAGCATCCGCTATGTATTTAACAGCAGAATCATCAAAGTCATTTCCCGGGAGAACAAGGGGAGAGGGATTTATTTCTACTTCTCTTCTCCTTATAATGTCCACTGCACTACCGTGATACACAATAAAGAAAGAATCTTGAGAGGTGGAAGACTTAAATGAGCACCTGACAGTTTGATGGATTTGACGTAACGATTGTCTGACAGCAGTTTGGAGATGATTTCAGCTCTTTTACAGCCCAGGTTGTTGTTGGAGAGATTCTGAAGTCATTTTTGAGATGAAAAAGTGTGTTAGTGTAGTTGAGGTATACTTAAATATCCAAAATCCTTTTGCAGTTTAAAGCAGATAAAGTAAACTCTCTCTATACATATATAAGTATTTAGTGTGACAGTTTGAGAATAGCTACTGGACTCTGGATGGTGGTGTTTGTTTGAAGAATCTCCATCAGATGGTGCATTCCTTCTGCCTGACGGAGTTGTGCGCCAGCTCGAGGTGACAACAGTGTCATGCTCCAGAAAGAAAGAAATTACTTGTCAAACAAATCACTGGAGATACTGAAGATGATACCAGGAAGTAATCTTTCTCTCTACATTTCTCTCTCTGAGTCAATCCATGCCAACGCAACTAACCCTCCCAGATCCATCATGGATATTCTTTTTTTTTTTTTTTTAACTAATTACTTTTTAAGTCGTGAGTTTTTTTAAGTTTAGCCCGCTGAGCTAAAGTTTTTAAATTGCTCATTTTTCCCTGAATTGGATTTAAATTTGTGCCCAGCATTCACGAAACCTCCGGACAATGTTCAACTAAACAGCTGTTCCTAAATATTTTACTATAATCTAATCATTAAAAACAAACTATTTTTACCTGTGAAATCTCATCCAATCCAAAACAACAGCTCTGCCCTAAGCTGTACGTTTAAGGAGCTGCCAACTTTTTTTGTTATTGTCTGATCAAACCCTTCCTCCCACAGTCCAGAAACATGCTGAGGTTAATTGGTGATTCTAAATTGTCAGTAGGTGTGAATGTGAGTGTGCTTGGTTGTCTGTCTCTAAGTGTAGCCCTGTGATAGACTGGTTACCTGTCCAGGTGAACCTGCCTTCCCCCTGAGTCAGCTGGGATAGACTCCAGCCCCCCATGACCCTAGTGAGGATTAAGCGGTGTATAGATGATGGATGGATGGATGGATGGTCACTACTATACCATCTGCTTCCAGATCTGTGTCCCATTCATCACTACTGCCCCCCTCTTGGTCTTGGATGGACTTCGCCTGGACCTCCATCTGATCCTGGACTTCTGTGGACTGGACTGACTGATCAGAAGGCTTCTTCTTCTCCCCCAGCTCATCCATTGCGTTAAAAGACTGTGGCAGGTGAGATAAGCTTGTTGGTAAAGAAAACTATAGGAAGAGCATAAATACAGTGTTTACACCATCAGCTCAGTTTATACAAAGTCATGAGGTCCACTGCTGTTGTTAAGTTAAAGCCAGGGGTGAATAAAAACCAACTAAATTTGTGTTCAATACATGCAAACACAGCAGTTTTTTTGTTTTGTTTTGTTTTGTTTTTAGTTTTTTGAACATTCAGCCAGACCTCTCTGTGCTACACTCCTGTGCGTGATGCTAATCAGGCTGCTGTGAAGCTCCTCCGTTGTTCAAGGCTCAATCTCCGTCATGGATTGGTCGATTTCAGTGATTGACCCCGCCTTCGAATCGTTCGAGCCAATAGAATATACCAATAGCCACCAAAATGAGATTGACAGCACTTTTAGCCAATCAGAATCAGCAGAAGGCCATCTTGTTGACGAGCCGCTTGCTGAGCTAGTGTGTACTAGCTACCTCCCCTCGGTCGAGGAAGCCTCTAAAAGCCGCCCGGAGTGATTTCAGTGTAACACAGGAAGTAGTACTAACTGATTCCGCTGTGGATTTAAAACAAACTTTTCACGGCAAAACAGCTCAGGTAAGAGACATTTTACAACTACAGTTTGATGAAGCGGTTTGGGTTTTTGTTGTTCTTTGGGTTGTTTCTCGCTGATGCTTTGATCTCAGAGAGCTTTGGTGGACGTGTTTGGAATCTGTGGTTGAGGTGTTGTTTGTGTATTTTGCATTAAGTACCAAAGCTAGAGCCAGAAATGTGGCGAGTGGGTTGACTTGGTGGCGCTATGTCATTTCCATACTTGGTAATTGATTTAGTTGGTGTTTGAGTTGTGTTTGGAGCATGTAGAAATGGCTGATATGTTCTTGTAGCCCAGGTTCTGCTGTTTAATTTGATGGACAACATCACTATTTTCTTTCATGATGAGTGCATTGTTTCACACTATTTCTTTGTGTAAAAGCCCGAGGGTACGGTGGCCCAGGAGTGTCACAACAAAACAAAAGCCACAACACAACACAATAAGCCACAGTGCTACAAAATAAACCACAACACTACACAATTAGCCGCAACACTACAAAATTAACCACAACACTACAAAATTGGCCACAGCGCTACAAAATTAACCAAAACACAACCCAACTAAATTAACCACATTTGTTTTTCTGTTAAAGCGCTTTTGACCATGTGTATAAAGTGGCATTGAAACATATTCTTGTAAAGAGATTGATTTAATGTAGTTCATGAAGGTGTCCACTAGATGGAGCCGTTGACCGTATACCGGCATACAGACCCATGCTGAATTTGGATCGTTACTTAACTTTTTTTTCTTTTTTTTTCTTTTTTTTCTTTTTTTGGACCAGTGGGTTTCTTCTGGTTGGAAATGACTTACACAAGTGTCAAATGATGCTAAGAAATTTAGTGAATGTAAATGATTTTTTTTTCTTTTTTTCACTAAAAATATGTCCTAAAATACGTGAAGCACTTGAACGTGGCACCAATTCTGCAAAATCTGCAGCTTCTTTATAATTCCCAATGGTCCCTCATGATAATTAACACCATGTTCTACAGCTTTCTTTTGTTTGTTTCTTTTGAAGTGTCATGTCTCATGAAATTAGAGTCTGATATTCATTTTATTCTGCTTTTACTTGGTGTATGCATATATTTATTTATTCTGTCTATTACCTCTGTTTTCCCTGTTTGTGTCTGCTTGTGTTGGAACATGGGTGAAATAGCCTGAGACAAATTTCCAACGCCTGAGACAATAATCTTGAATCTTGACTGTAACTGGAGAACAGCTGATGCAGCACTTCCACAGCAGTCAGTTACAAGTCAACAGCATATCAGAGAACTTGACGAGTTTGCTATTAGAGTCCATCACTGGCAGAGAGCTGCACACTGAGGCTGCTCACGACTCTGAGCGAGACTATGAAGCAGAATCCAAGTGTTTCCAAGTGCCAGTGGCCACAGCGCGAAGCTTACAAGGAGTTCCACACTGTGAAAAATCTCAAAGGGTGTGGTAGGGAGGCAAAAATGATCCCTGCACAGACAAGACTAGTAGGCCAAGAAGTATCCAGGGATCACCTCCAAACTATCCAGATGAATCTGAGCAGCTTTGGTACAGATGCTGCACAAGGACACCCATCAAGAAGGACTGCTCTTCTCTAAGACAGACACAAAGCCAAAAGCTTACCTGGACCAAGAAGAGAGCTTTTGCTCATCAAGCCTGGGGTCAGATGGGATGAAAATGGAGCTGTTTGGACACAGAGACGTGGCTTCCATTGAGCAAGAGAAAGGAGAACGTCATCCCCACGGTTAATCATGTTGCTGTAATTCTTTGGGGATGTTTTTCAGCCAACAGACCAGACAACCTTTTCAAAGTAAAACATCATCATAAGAAAAGTAGGTGTTTTTTTCTGGTCCTTGGGCAGCACTGGACCTTCCAACGGGACAACATGCAGACAACCTGGTGAAGAAAAGATCAACAAAAAACAGCATCAACACACTGGAGCGGCCCAGTCGGAGTCAAGACTCGCAGTGAGAGCCTGCGGAGGGAACTGAAAATCAGAACAATGACGAGGAAGCCTTCCAACCTCGAGGACACGGTCCAAAACCCCAGAGGAGACATTCGAAAAGCTTGTTGGCAATTACAAGAATACTGCTGGGGTGGCAAATGAAGGCTTTACTGAGTACTGAGGAAGGGTTTGGATCATTTGAATTCACTTTTAACATCTTGCACAATTTTGTTTGTTTCCTTTAAAACCAGAAGAAACCTATCGGCCAAATAAAAACTTCCTATAAATTAAAATTCAGCATGGGTATGAATATTTGTGGGCTTAACTGTACATACAATACGAAAGCTTTCGGTGCAGAATCTCTGCAGCATTTTTGCTTTAGCATTGCTGTATGTACGTGATGTTGTTTACCTATTTAAATCCAGCGAGCGGGTTTTCTGTATTAAAATGTCAGTGAGTGTAATAGAGGATATGGGTCTGTAATTTCTCCTACTTCCTCCAACTAGAAACAATCGTACAACATGCTCTTTAATGTGCAAAACAAAAACATAATCATTTCGTAACAGTGAGGTTTTTCTTTAAAGGCAGCAACACAACGCAGAGGCTGCCAGCGATCGGCAGTCAGCGCAGGAGTGATATGTGGTCGAGTTAGCTGAAACGCTGTCAGCAACTGTCTGTTCTGTCAGCAGATGGGAGTTGTTTCTCCTGCTGAGCCTCCAACAAAGGGAGCCACAGTAGTCGGCCCGAGAGAAATAAAAGCATGAATGACCTTTTCAGAGTTGTGCAAATGAAAGTAAAGCCCTGATTTTGGCAACAAGCCTCGGCTGAAGCAAACATGATTGCACAACTTTTGTCACTTGATAGTTTTAGTGTCATGACTGCGAGGAACAAACACAAGGACTCGGATTCATTTCACCGGAGTAAATGCCCCATGTTGCGTGTCTGAGAGAGTTGGCGGGGTGGTGGAAGGGGGGAAGAGAGAAAGCAATGTTGATCTCCTTCTTGTAGTTAGAAAATAAAATTTAATCTATTCAGGGTATCAGAGTTCATACATAGATACAGGTGCAGAACAGACACTGAAATACTGCTCAGCTGAAGAGATTTCTGCTTGTTTTCACAGCTGTTTGACAGCGCAACATGACAGACTGGAAAGACTGAAAAAGACAAATCACATCAAGTGATTAACAAGCATTTCATATATGTTTATGTATACAAAGCAGTATAAAACAAGTACAATAATGGACAGACAACAAGTCCAAAAAAATAAGGGTGTAAACATTTTGTGTATATGTGCTTTTCATGACGCCAGCGTCACCACAAATCGGATCAACCGGTAACTGCCATCGTCGAGGCAGGGTATAGAAATCAACATTAAAAAAAAAAACACTCCTCCATCTGGTGTATTCGTATTGAGTATTGTATCCAAAAAACTCTACACCTGTATATTTCAACTAGCATACATAGGAAAACTGCAGAACACTAAGCCTTTGTGGGTCTCTGCATTGAAACAATGCCACACAATCTACTCAGGGCTTTTGTAACAGAGCACCATATTGATATTAGTGTGAGTCCTCAGCGCTGTTTCCTGTCGCACTCTACTGTTTCCATTGGTCCCTTTACGTAGAGATGGTTGAAGTCACAACTAGGCACAGCGGGTGTCAACGACAACACTTAATGTGGAGATGAAACTGGGGATTTCCAGTCTTCCAATGGACAGAGCCAGCTCATGTAGCAGTACTGAGGAAGCCCCATGACCTCAGATCTTTGGGCAGAGTCTCCAAAAGTCTCCAGCTTGGAGCTCAAGTGCTTGTTTAGAAATCTATTGCCAGTTATGCTTGCATTTAAATGGCAGCCACGGTGGTGCTAGTTCGGACTTCAGGGACTCTGCGTCCCTGGTGTCCCGGTTTCACTTGGTTTCGGCGGACAGCTGCTCCAGCAGGGGGTTGGCCTCGCTCTCCGGTGTTTTGACGCTGTCGGTCCTCACGATGCAGGTGGGCCGGTGGAGGTTGAGCATCACCATCAGCTGCTGCCTCTCCATACGGAGCTCCTCGATCTGGGCCTTCAGCTCTGAGTTCACCATTTCCAGACGCTCAGATTCCTGGAAAGAGACGTAGAGTTTCTGTGACTTCAAATCCCGCAGGTGTAGGACTGATGATTGTCTAAACCAGGCTTGCATTAGCCTGATCGTGTTATGTAGAACGGTTTAAACAGAATTTAGCTGTTCCGGTTCATTAAAGTTGACTTATTGTGGGCTCCCAGCCTGAGCCGCTCCTCTTCTACTTATAAACATGCAGTGCTGAGTCATGAACTCACCCTTTGAAGGAAGTCGGTCCGTTCCTTCTTTTTGTTTCGGCATCGCGCTGCTGCTACCTTGTTTTTCTCTCGTCTCCGTTTCCTCCTTTCTTCATCTTCATCCATCTGAAAATAAAATGCAGTGTTAATATAAAAACAGGCGTATTTTACTGTTCTGATGTAGTTATTTTATTCTTCAATCCCTATTATAGCCTATTAATTAACAGAGAAAGTGTGTATTTATATATAAAATGTCTGCTGTGAGGACATTTACATTTCATAGAGCAACTGGCACCTAAATATAAAGTCAATTCAGTCATTCTTAACCGCTCTCTCTTATTCCTACAATCAATTCAGATTGCAAACATAAGTCAGAATGGTTGCTGTGTGTATTAAGTATAACTGTTCTGTTCTTTAATGACAAATGTGAGCAGAAACGGATCCAACCTGCCTTGATACGGAGCATTAAACACGCTGAACGTCCCTCCGTGACCTAATGTACAACTTTCACACACTCTTCTCCTTCCTCCTCCTCCTCCTCCTCCTCCTCCTCCTCCTCCTCACCTCGGTCTTGATGGCCAGCGGCCTCTTCCCCAGCCTCCCCAGGAAATGCAGCGGGGACAGCATGGTGCCCAGCTGGCGGAAGTCGGCCAGCTTGAGTTGATCAGTAAGTGTGGTGGCCGAGATGCCCGCCAGCGGGCCGAGGCTGGGCAGGGAGCCCGCCGCCAGCGAAGGGTCAGGTATCTGTCCCGGCATCATGTCCGACTCGGCCACCACCGCCGCTGTGGAGAGAGAGAGAGAGAGAGAAAGAAAAGAGGAAGAGAGGACGCGATTAGGATGAGAGAATCAAGCCGAGAAAGAACTCGCTGACGATGAAAATTCAGTGCCGCTTTTTTAGAAATACAGCAGCAAGCAAAGTGTGAACACCTCTTTAAATGCTTTTCACTGCCTTCTGTCCTAAAACAAACTAGCTTATTAAATCCCACTTCTGAAAAACTGTGCAGGACTTTAGATCTCCAGTACTGAAACACATGGCACAGTTCCATTTATTTCTATTTTTTATAATTAATGGGGGTTTTCTGTATTGATTTACATTCCGTTCTCGTACACTGCTGATAGCATAAGCTGTGGATTTACACTCATCATATGGCAGCCATCTCAGAGCACCTTTTATCTCTATTATGATGTTACAGTTTTGGCATTCCTCCCCAAAAAGATGATTTACTGTCTTCTGTCCTTGTCATCAAATATCTTTGTAAATATAGGTTGCCGTTTCCAAGAATGCATTCAGAGTTGACAGCTTTGACAGCTGTGTTATCTTCTTAGTCAGCAACCGGCGAAGAGGGAAAAAAAAAACAAACTTCACACTGTCAGTAGCGACACACTCATCTCTGTAGCTACACATGCAAAGGGAAGCCATGAAAGCCCTCTGCCTGACTGCTACGCTTGTGTTTCTGATAAATTCACCGAGTGGTTTTGGTGTTTTCATTCAGTTTTTTTTGCGAAGAGGATTCAAAGGGTATCTAAAGGGTTCGTGTCAAAAACGGAGCGGGTAACGCTCACGCATTCCATCACCACCCTCTCTCAACAATTTAGGGTAGTTTAGAGGGTTTGACCACAGCGCTTTTTAATGTAATCAGGGAGGAATGAGGGACAGAGAGGAGGAAAGGGAGAAGCTGTGCAGGCATAAAGGAAGTGGCTGGAGAATTAAGACGTCTCTCTAATTACTGTAAGACCGAGAGTTGGAAAACGTCTGATGGCCAAATAAAAAACAAATGTTACAGATGAGAACAGTGTAACATGAACCGACTCAACCCTGCCCATCCCTTCGATCTCTGAGGAGAAGCAGAGTGAGACCAATGAATTCAGGAAAAGTCAGATAGGAATTGTAGAAAAATGAACGCAATGATATAAAAGAAATGGAAGACAGCGATGGACGGGTGATGGAGGAAAACATTGAGCTGGAACGCTGCACAGAGCGAATCATTGGGTGGATATCATTTGTTTTTTTTTACCAAATTCCTGCATGCTTGATGCAACGTAACAACTGATACTTCAATAACTTTGGCCCGCTGACGCCAGATGGGATTACCAGCCAAACCCGAAGCTACACGGAGTTTTAAAAAGACAGACGATATCGATGTAACGCTGACATTAATAGCTTAATTCACAGTCGCCTCCTGAGCATTCGGCTGTAGCTGAACCTCTACAGGTTGGGCACAAACCGAACAAAGCTCCTCTCATATGGAACCAACAAAGACGTGTATTGTGAGGTGCTGCAAAAACAGCTGACTTTGCTGGTGGGTGACTGGCTGACAGGCTGACGGTACTGAAAGTTATACCAAGTTTTTCTGTCTTTTTGCAGAGCTGAGAGGCTCGCTCTATTACAAAGGCCGTAGAGGAGGTAATGAAAAAAGCAGAGTTATGTAACTCTATTCTAATGTACTCCACCCTGCTTATGGGCTGGTCCTAAAGTGTTTTTACAGTCGCAGCGGAGTTCACTGTCGTGCGTGGCGGAGACCAAATCGGCGAATCAATACTGAGGAGGAATGGCGTCGCTTCTGTGCAGAACGATTTCGACATAAATCTCTCGCATACTGTCTTGCCTGCATCATAACTTATTAATCACCAGTCGTGATGAGGCACAAACAAAAACCAATTAGGTCCAAAGCAGTTGTACAACTATACACAGTTGTTGTCACATTTAGCCACAAACGCTGACATCACAGTTTGTTACAGACAGATGCTGCACATGTGCACTCCAAAGTCTTTCAGTTGATCTTCATGCTCCTCTCGACTTGATCCCCACCACCTTCAGTCATCATTTATTCACTCAAGGACAAGTTGGTGTGTGGAGCCAGTGTCTCATGAGGCATTTTATTACTTAAATCCTGACTGCCCCTCCCTCCCCCTCTCCCACTGTATGTATACTCCCATTTACACTGCACTTGGCAGCAGCCTGTTGTTTTTGCTGGAGAGGAAAGGAACAAGACAGCCCTGGTAAAAAATCTCTCTCAGACAAAATTCCTTCTCTCTGAAACTCCCAGGAGAGGTGTAGCAGAGTGGAAGGTGCTAAGGCCTTCTCACTCTGCAGAGAGGCTGTCTAAGAGGGAGGCAGCACAGACAATAGCATTGATTGTGACTGATGTGCTGATTTTACAGTAACTACACGTGTGTATATCTCAGGGAATGAATTCAGAAATCAGGCCAACGTGAGCAGAAGATGTGTGACCAAAAACTGTGATATGAGTTTTCTCGCTTTGGCGTCTGCCGATCAGGAGCTGCGATGGAATTTAACATTTGCAATCCAAACTAACCCCTGGGCCGAGAGAACAGCCACAGGAACTGAAGCACCCATTACGAGGGCCTGAGCAAATCGCTTTCAGAGCCAAAATGGAGTCCAATATCCGAGCTGGCCAGACACTCAGGGCCAGTTTACAGACTGGAATTAGGGTCCAACCTGGACAAACACAATTTGTCAAAGAAAACAGACAGAGAAAGGAAAAAAAAAATGTCACTTCAAGAGTAATTTTATTTTGTCTATTAGCCTGGCTCCTATGCAACACACTGTAATTGAATCCTGCTCTGTCAGACATTGCAAGGAAAGCCCCCATTCCTTGGTGCGGCTTGTTGAAACACGCCGTTGAACACACACACACAGACGTGCATACACTCTCAGTATATAAACATACATATTTTTTCTGCTTAACATCAGATGACACAAATCAAAATCCCACAGCGTTAGTTTTGCCAGCGGCCTCTAAAACAAAGGTGAAACGGCGCGTGAAGCGAGATACCTATCAATTACAAGACGTAAAAGTGAGTTACACGCCATTCCAGACAATTTAGTGCCGTTGTAAACTACGACACGTAACAGGCGCTCGACGCGTCTCGCTCGCGAGTTAAACCTGGCTTTTAAGTTGAGTGGAGAGTTTGTTGTGTTTAATCTGTTCCGTCTTCTTCAGCCGCCACACAAGTGTCTGAAAATCCCCCTTGCAAATTCAACACCCATTCAAGCCTTAAGACATGAAACTCTCTCTCTCAAAAAAAAAAGTCTCATCTGTACAACACAGGGAAAGTTTGCTGATGCATGTCTTGCAGGGTGTAATTATGCCCAAAAGCATGAGTCAAAGTGAATTTTACATTTTTCAAAAGACGGGTATTTTTCTTTCTCTCTCTCTCTTTTTTTTTTTCTGTCAGCAGCAGCCTGCAGCCGAGGATTAGTGGTCAGCGTTTGATGATGCAACGCCGTTACTGTGCTTTTGCAGTCAAGCAGAAAAGCCAGTGCCACAGCTTTTAGGCCCACACTGGCCTCAAACAAAGACACCTACACAGCCCCGGCAGCAGTGTGGGCACAGCTAGCTCTCGGGGCTAACTGAGAGGAGACGAGCTGAAGCCAAGGGCGGGGAGCAGGAAATGTCATGTATTAGTTATGAAATACGGGACCGAACTCAACGCAGGTTCTGGCGTCAGCCCAAAGCTAATCTAACTGCATGTGCGTGGCGGTTTAGCAGGAGGTGTGTGTGAAGAGAGGGTGCATGTGAGGGGTTCCTATGTGGAAACATGCAGGCGGCGGCGTGTCCTATATATATATATATATGTGTACAATTCTCTGGTTTCTTTGCTCACTTACTCTATCTGTCTTCAGCTCGACCAAATGTGTCCATTTCCTGAGAGCAATTAGCAGCGCTGAGGAATTCAGGCCCTTACCAATAGCCAGCAGGACGACTGGAGGCCCTATTATCCTCATTCCTTATAGAGACGGTGAATGAGAAGGGCGAGGGGGGTTAAAGGGCCTTTCAAAAGCTGCTCATTACCTTTACATGCTGTTGCTTTTTGAAAAGAAGCACACTAACTTCTACCAGCGAAATCATTTCTGTGACTGAAAGCTGGAGTCAAAAGACTTTGCGTGCTAATTCACCTTCGCCCAAAACACAAAGTGAAATTCTGGTGCTCAACTTTAAATCACTGGATCGTGGCACAACAGGAAAGACATGCGCGCTTTTCAAGATGCTATTCGACCACTATTTGTCAGCGTACTTTATTAAAGTCTAACTTTAGATGAATAAGGCACTGCATGGGCCACACACCAGCATCTTGCAAAACTCTTGCAAACAGCTTCTACAGCTCCACATGAGCGCCGAAAAAATGAGCAATGAGCGCGAATGCTCTGGCCAAGGCACACTCTCTCAATCTCCGGCCAAGGTCTCAGCGATCATCATTACCGTCTGCACTCAGTCAGGCCGTGTGTTGAGTTACAGCCTTTCGCAATCCTCTGAGGAAACCGGGGAATTTGGCACCGACTTTCCTCGAGGACAGGACAGTCCAAATATACAGTATCAACATTCCTCCGACTCCTCATTATATTTTCATTGGAGGGACAAGACAAGACACAGGCACGGAAACAGAGGAGACGCACTAATAGCGGCCGTTGCTCTGATCGTGCCGGTGTCATCTCTGACCACAGAACTCCGGGCCGATCATGTGTGGGAGTGGAAGTGATTATCACAACAGAAAATAGGATCTCTTTTCATTTCAGCTTTCATTTCTTTGTTGGATGCTCTTATGGGCTAAATAGCTGCCGCAGATAAAAGGAACCTTTCAAGTTTCCGTATGCGACGACGATTTAACCTTTCCGAAGCAATTCGACGCAATTATGAACATTTAACTTTGCCGCACCGTCGACGATGATGAGATCCTCAGCTGCAGCGGTAGTCGGCAGAGCTCGACTTCCCGTTACCGTCCGTATGTCTCAGCGGTGAGCAAGCTGGACGGAATCGGTTATCGTCTGTTCAGAATGAAGTTTCACAAGAGAGGAAAGTTTAACTACTGCATTTTATTGTGGACTTTAGCCTAAGAATGAAAAATGTTCAATCCAAACACTAAGCACCTGCAGATATGCACAAAGCACGAAGACTGTGGCTGCCTTCATTCAGACGTTACTATGTGATGATTGGCTGGAGTCCTGCTTGGCCTGCTTCACGCCATTCAAACAGTCACACATCTATATTCTGCATCTGGGTGGTCCTGGTTGAATTATTATAACGTTACTATTTTTCTCCACGTTGCAAGTCAAGATTAGACTCTGCGTGGCAAAGAGCTTTGGCTTGGCTCAGACATGGATTAAATGAATCAAAATACAAAATGCAGACAAAAGCCCTTTCAAATGTATGGGGTTCACTTGTATGACAAATCCGAGGCAAGCGATGTGCAATCCCTGATAACAAGATATTGGCCAACCGAGTCCTGAAAATTAGATTTAATGCTGTCTGTTGAAGCAATCGCCATTATTACGTAACGTGTGGTTGTCACTTAAACGCCGTTTCATACTTTGTCCTCTGATATTTCCTCATCTGCCCCACGTCAAGCAGACACTCGTACGGTGCAGACGCCGGAGTGGTTGAACGAGCCCTGGCCTCGGCGCCGTTCAAGCCTTTTGTTGCTCTCAAAGACTGGGAGCTAAAGGTCGACGTTTCGGTCAACATTTAGCGACAGGAGTGTTTTTTGTGCAAACACAGAAATCTGGCTGCAGTTCCAAAAGAAATTCAGGAAATCATAACTATGTAAAGGCCTTTTAAAAAAGGACCTCTTTTTTATAAAAACACTGGCTTTAATGCCCCTTCTCTCAGTTACACCTTTGGACATTTGGGTGTTTGCTTCCACAGTGTACATCTAGTCTGTCCTAACACACTGTTTTTACAAAGCATGTGGAAAGGCTTATGGGGACTACAATGTGATACTGATAATGTGATACCCACAGCAGTGAATAGCTGCTCCCCCAGCATTAGTATTAGTACCACTGAGTCTAGCTGTTGCATAGTTGGCTCGCTCGCCTGCAATGCGTCTGCTGTCTATTCAGTGTACTGGGGTGCAGCTTGGCAATTCTAGCTCTCCAGAGACGCACTGGAAGGCATTTCTACTTAAAATAAACCCTGTGCGCCCACGTCCAGCCTCTCAGCCCTGACGGCCCTGCGCTGCTTGTCGGCTCGCCAGCCCTTCCCCATTAATCCACTGCAGCATTCCATTTATGCGGAAACCATCCTACGGATGTGCCCGGGCAGGCGCTGGGGCATTTAAACCCTCTGTAACACACGCTCATTCACTTAGACGCACACAAACACAGATACAGACACAAAGGAAACATATATAAAGAGCACACAGAAATAGTTTCCCCTGCGTGGCATATATTTGTAAGAGCACGCACTGCACCAGCTGAAGGGCATGCACTCACTATATAGGAAAACGCTGAACCTATGAACTCGCAAGTGACAAACCCCCACCACACACGCACACATACAATCCATCCCTACCAGTCATATTTCCCATTCCCTGATTGGCCTCTAACCTTCACGCCAACAAGGGAGGATAAGGAGCCGGACTAGATTTAGTTAGTGTCACACAGTTAAGAGTAAATCTTTTAAAAGACTCTAAAGGGGACAACAGGGTGTTATTTACTGGCTCATCTCACCCGGAAAGTTGCTGTAGCGACAAAAAAAAGGAGTTCAGTGCTGGAGTCTGTTTATCTGGTAGTATGCAAATTCACATGTGAGGCCTGCACACTCTCACACAAGTTTCCCCTCATCATCCGATATCCAGAAAAATACACTTAAACACACAGCACGATGGGCCAAAGCAAAGATTCCCAATCAGAAGCCAATCTGAGTACACGGTCCTGGGCTGCACTCACACGCTGCCAAGGAAACTTCACACTTCATTTACATCAGTTGTGTTTCAAGGTGAATTCTCGAAGCCAAGTTTTGTTTGTTTGTTTGTTTGTTTTAGTGCAGCTGTAGGCGACACTCAAGCAGGCACTTGTGATTAATGACATCAAAATCTGCTTTCGGTGCGCGATACTTACTCAGAGGAAACTTGTCAGTCGTCTTCTGTCAATGATGCAACTTTGTTTGGACGCTGCAGAGAGTTAATGAGACACGTATTACGATTCATCACAACAGAGGTTTGGTTATTAGAGCAGCAATGATTAGTCTGACAGGAAACTAACCAAATACTATTGTCACAACTGATTAATTACCCATTAGAGCTGCAACAACGATTAATCGACTAATTGCAAACGATTAATCTGCGACTGTTTTGATAGTTGATTATTCACATTGAGCATTTTTTTTTTAAAAAAGAAAAAGCCTTTTAAATCTGAATATTTTCTGGTTTCCTTCTTCTATTGTGAGAGTAAATTTCTTTGGGTTACAGACCAAAAAAAAACCCACTTATTTCCAACACTTAATAGATCAAACAACTAATCGATTAATGAAGAAAAGAATCAACATGTTAAGTGACAGTTGACATAAAGTTAATTATCAAGTAATAGCAACAAAGATCCATGATGCATTTCTGCTTTTTCCTCTTTTTTTTTTTTTTTTTTTACAGTTTTATGCCACTGTAAATTAAATAAGTAAGATACAACATATAAAAATAGCTAAAAAAAATAAAAGTAGCTAAAAATAAAAATTGAATGTAAAATAAATAAAAATAAAAAAATAAAATTGAATTTAAATAATTTAAATTACTAAATTTAACTTTAATTCTTCACAATATTTTTTGCTTCTGCTTTGCACTATTTTATTTTTAGCTACTTTTATTTTTTTTAAGCTATTTTTATATTTTCATCTTGCACATTGCACCTTCCTCCATATTTATTGTTGCACCAGATTCCTCTTATTGTGTGAACTACACCTGGCAATAAATCTGTTTCTGATTCTGAATACCTTTACAAGCTATTTATAGACACCACAGTGGTCTTTCACAGTGTGATTGCCAGTTTTCATAAGATCATGAGCATCTCAGGATCCCTTTTACTTTGCAGTCACATTGCAGATTTGGCTGCTGTCTGTCCTGCATGTTTGCAAAGTGCTAATATGAACGGGTCTGGACGAGCTAGCAGATATCTGACTGTACAGCTGCACCAAAGTTGAAGACGGTTGGAGCCCTGCAGACTCGGTGCTGAATCGATGCAGACTCGGTACAGACTCGGTACAGACTCGATGCAGACCCGATGCTGACTCGGTGCAGCTTGCTGCAGCAGAGCAGCTCTTGCTAGCAGCTCCTCTCGCAGCCACAGCGTGCGCCGGCGTTACATAACACTCGGCTAACCGACGCTGGAGTTTAGCAACACCGAAAAGGAAGAATCCCGAGATGAAAATACCTCCTGACACGAGGCGCAATTTAGCGCAGGGGCTCCGCAAATAACGGTTAACGACAGTTGCTAACGACAGTTGCAGCAACAACAACAACAATAACAACAGTAGCGGACTTAACGGTCGCGGCAACAAAATTTGCGGTGAGAGGAAAAGTTTAAAAAAAAAAAAACTGCGGAAAAGAAAAAAAAAAAAGCCTCACACTTTCCAGGACGACCGAGTGACAACATATAAAGAAACAGAAATGGCGCAGAGGAGCTGGGAGAGAAACGTGAATGTATAGTCAGAAAAAGTGCGAAAAAACAACAAATGTATGCAAATAGATGAAGGCGACGTTTAGCTAACTATTAGCACAAAGACAGACAGACAGCGGCTCAACACGTACCTGTTGTGCGTCCAAAACAAATCCGCAGTAATAATGGGACAATCGCGGGACTCGGATGTAGGTTTTGGGACTAAGTGAGGTCGTTGCATCAGCCCGTTTAAGTAGCGAGCTGGGCTGTGAGCGCTCAGGAATGCGGAACTGCTGTCCCAGACGTAAGCATGGATGAAAATAATGTGAGAGGAGGGCCGAAGACACACGGCTTTGTTTGCTCCACCCATAGCAACCGAGAAAACATACACAGAGCGAGCTGCAGGAAAGTTTTCAGAACCCGACCTGGGACGCAGACGGAGATCCGCGCGCCCACGGCCACAAACGGGTCAATAAATAAAGTCACAGTGACAGTAAACAGGCTGGTTTGGTGTCTTGTTTGACAGGAATAGAACAGATCGCTCCATCGTGGTGGGTTATTTATATCCTCGAAATAAAATGTTGGAATTTGGAGTTTTGTCAGCAGGGGCAAGAAATGTCAGAAATAGTGACAGATCAGCATTTACTGGTCCTCAGAGTCAGAAATACAGGCTTTCTGCTACAGATGCTCCCAATCAAAGTCTTAAAGATGTAGGAAAGCAAAAATATATCATAAAAAATATAAAGTATTTATGTGAAAATATATCTAAAAAATACATATACATTCTGCTCTTGTATATACCGTGTGATAATAATATTAATACCATTTGGATCATTGCACATAGAATGCTTATTGTACATTATTTAAAAAGTCCAGAGTCAAGCTGAGTACTTGAATTCAGTTATATTTATAGATTCACTCTCAGGATGCCTCACATATTCACCCTGTTCAGGACTTTGGGGGTCTTTTGGACTCCAGGCCATTTGGTTCAAGTGACAGGTGTTGTTTGTTTTTTTTATGTTTTAAAAGGGGGGCCTTTTGCCTTGCTTTTGGACCCAAAATTCCTTCACTTTTTCGGAAATTTTTTTTACCTTGTTTTTAATGCTTTTATTGATTCCCACCAGCTTTTTTGCCCTTTTTTTTTTTTGGGTTCCGTTGGCCTCGAAAGGCCTTTTTCGTTTTGGAACCTTGGAGTTCTTGACCGGGTTTAGGTTCGGGCTTTTCCTTGTTTTTCCGGGGTTTTCTTCCCGCGGTTCCGGGTTGGATTTTTGCTTTTTTCGGGGTTTTTCCATTGGGCGGGTTTGAGGTTTTTCGAGTGTCGGGCACGGCGCAAATTGTGTCTGTGTTACGAAAAATGGGGGTTTATATGTAAAGCCACAATGGGAATGTTTTCACAAGATCAACGGGACGGTTTCTTTGAAGATCAATAAACGGAGCTTTACGGTTTTTGCTTCAGCGAAATTTCACCTTTGTCGGCACGAAAAGCCACCCCATTGATAAAAGTTATTTCCTTTAATCGGAGGGTTTACAGAGGATTAACTTCTCATGACTAACGAGCTGAGCAGTTCAGTTCTGAGTGACGACATGCGATTCTCTCTGATGTGCCCTAATTAATGTCAGGCAGTGTGTGAATAACTCAGTGATCAGATCTCAGGTGAGCAGCTAATTGACAAACAAACCAACACGTTGCCTTCCTCGGCTGACCGGGGTGTGATAATCTGACAGTCGAGCTGTAACGATCACCCGACCAGGACTTTCAAGTTACTCCTGGAATCAATTTGGGGATTTTGTTATGACCAAAACCAAGATTATGACATTATTCTATGACGATAAACGGGCTGTTTTACTATAAGTTATACAGGAAATGATTCTGGACTTTGATATTTTATGATTATAAACGGGATATTCTGTAAAGCGGTATGACATAAGTGGGCAGCACTGTATTATCAAGGGAAAAAAACAACTACAAATCCTACAAATTCCCTTTACGCAAGCACTTAGACGAAAGTAGGAAGAGAAACCTACAGCAGAACTAGACTCAAGGAGGGCCGCCGTCCGTCTGCCTCGACTAGTTGGGGTGAGGGTAGTCTCACATATCTGTAGAATGGTATGACTGCACCTCATTGTTGCTCTAGTGGAGAAACAAAACCGCTCTGGCTAGCTTGTATTTCTCTAAATCAGTCATAATTGTGTTGGCTGGTGCTGAGCCCAGGATACAGCGCTGGTGCCCCGGCACAACAGGGACGAGGCGGTGGAAGGTTTTCATGTATGAATGAGAGCACTGTCATCCAAATGACTAATTCACAGAGAGAACTAAGCTGGGGCCCATCATTGCATGATTCAGATCCAGGTCCTTGGCTAAACTTGCCATTTGCAGCTTGTGAGTTGCGCAGAAGAAACGGCAGGTTTCTGCCTGCAGTGTACTGAGTCAGACCAGGATGAGGGTAAAGAGGAGAGAGGACAGGATAGCCGCAAGAAACGGATGCTTTTCCTCTCAAAGTTCAGTTTGAGGCATTTTTAGAGGCCTTAAGAGGACAAAGTGACACAATACTTAACTGTGACTCAAACTGAAACTGCACATCAGGCTAACTCGACGCTTGTGTTTAATATTTTTAAACTGCTGTTACAACTTTGTGCATCAGACGCTCTGTCTTACATGCTACACCTATGCTATTATTCATTGTCTTTGTTAGAGTGGAATTACATGTAAATACGTCACAGCAGGCTGCCCGTGAAGCGTTAGAGCCAGATTTAAGAAAATGCTCTCATGTTAAATGGCTGTAAAACCCTCGGAGTGAGTAAATTAGCCGTTTAGCCTCTTACAAGGAATTGTGTGCATCAAGAGCCTATAATGACTCCTGACCTTTAAAGAGTCTTTTAAGTTCTGAAATAAAACTTGTTACAAAAACAAAGTAATTTAACGGCATTGTTCCAAATAAAACATTTAGGGTGTAAAGGTTTACGTAACCTTGAATTTCGAAAACTGTTTTGAGCAATATTGCTGCACTTGACTGTATTATGTATGTTTTCTGTTTTCACACTTATCCTCCTGTAAGAAAGTTTCTCTAAATCTGAGTTTAAGCAGGATTTGTGACTTTACAGATATTTCGGAAGCCCTTCTCACTTCAATGAGCGACTTACGCCAGTGTGACGTGGAGACGTGTAGTGCAGATACATTCAGAGATTCACACTGAAGTCAGGGGGATTGTGGTTGAACTCATAAAGACAAATATTTGCATATTCACAGAAGGTGTGGAGGAAGTGTCGTTTGCAACATTCATAGATTTGAATAGTAAAGAAAAGTCCTAAATGTAGTTTTATACACACTCAAACATGCCTGGAGGAGATATTTAAGGTCAGTTTTCCAACAAAGAGACGAGTCATCACTTCCCACTTTTAAACTGGTAGCGCAGAGTGCTGCTCTGGCTTTTCTCGCTAAGAAGAAAATAAAATTAAGCAACCGAAAAAATGTTACTTCAACAATTGTCATGGCACATTTTCCCTATCCTGTTTCACCTCGTTTCTCACCTTTTGCCTCGAAGTCACTGGGCCCTCAAAGTAGCCCTCATTTGTTTGCACAGATTTATCTCCCTCCAGCTTTTGTTCATGTTTGTGAGCCTGAAAGTGACACCCAGCAGATCTTTGCTCAGACAAAACTCAACACGGCGCTGAAGTCTTACTGTTTCAGCTGGTCTCGTGGAGGAAGTTGGATGCCAAAGTAATGCAGTAAATCCTGCGGGGTATTTGCACGTGTAGCTTTAGCTGCTCCAAAAGCCTCATTTTATTTTCTTTAATCACTACTTAATTAAGCTGTGACTTGATTGATAAAACAGAACAAACCAATGCACACATGCACCAAAGCACATCTAAGTGTTTCTCTTTGTGCTTCCAGAAAGTTCCAGGAAAACAATGTGGCTGCTGCTGCCTCCTCCTGCTGCTTCCCTCTAGTGCGGGTAAGTGTAACTGCATCACTCTGGACTGCTCTTAAAAAGCTAAAATGTTATACTCAAGGTGCCCTGTAAGAGTCTTAAAGAAGTGAAAACTACCGTTGCTGATATGACGCTTAAGTGTTTTATTTATGTTTCCCTCTTTAGGAGTTTATGACTTGAATTCCTTGTGTGTTTAATTGGTGATAAAGCAGATAAATTGTGCCAAAATCTGCCTTTTAATTAGTTAACATCTCCACAACTGAGCTGCAGTGTCACATCCAAACATCAGACGTGTATTTAAACCCTCAGATTGCAATGAAATAAGCCGTTTTAATTTTGTGTTAATGCAGCAGAAACAATTAAGCAATCATTCTTCACAGCGCCTTTTACCGCATGTCAGGTTTTACCATTACCATTATCTCAGGCTCAGATGGGTTTTACACGATGCCGGCTCAACTGTTCCACCTAGAACAAGCAGCTGAGTTATTAGAGGCTCACCAAAATACCCCACTCTGTTCCTTTTTTTAGATTCTAATTTGGTTCCGCCGTGATTTATGTCTCGCATCTGAGGGGAGGTCGGGGCCGACTGTGCGTCACAGTGGCTCTTAACATAGATGACAAATTTCGGCGGAGACGTTTTAGAGTTAATAAAGCAGAACTGAACTAACAAGCAGACAGATTTTATGAAACAGGAGGGTTCACGGTTTAGGACGAGACAGAGGTTCCCCCCCGCCGTCCCCGTTTCGCAGGTGTAGACTTTCAGGCTGAGTTCCTCTGTGCCTGCAGGGCGGCAGCCAGAGATGTCACTCAGTGCATGAACACACATGGTGCAGGCCCATTTGGCACCTTAAGCCTTTAAGAGGGAACCGTCCCAGCCAAGAACAATAAGCTACGATGTGACACTACGAAAAAAATACCCCGGTCTGATGTATGGACCAAGTATGCAGAGCATGTTAGCCGTGAGCATGTAACAAGAAATGACCTGCTGTTATTGAAAATCAGGACCTGAAAGCGTCGAGTTACTTCCCTGCTTAAAAGTTCAGAACCACATCTCAACATTAAGCACAGCACCTATCAAGACCTTTATTTTTGTATCCTCCGCAGAGTCTTTGCTCTAAAACACAGTCTTGGGTGAACTTTCCAACAGCTGCCAACGTGATGAATGGAGAGTGAATGCAGTTTGTGGTTTTGCAGCTTTGCCAAACTTGTGCAGAGTTCTTGCTTCGTGGGCGTCAGTAGTCAACGTTAAAAAACAAAGTGACTTCTCTTTTTTTTTCTGCATAAGGAGCCATTGCGGTTTTTCTATTCTGTGTTTTTAATCATTTTCGAGAGGGATGTTTACACACATTTAATGCTAAAACAACAGCTTTGCAATCCCGGTGCCTCATTTAATAAGATATAAATGAGTCAGTTCTTGACTTCTTCGACTTGATTAACATGTGTTTTGTCGTAACATTATCCAACGCCACATCTTTGGGAAATACCCAGCGAACCAGACACCTCTAGACACAAACCTGACTCATCCCCCCCACCCCACACACACACTCTGCAGACATTATATACAAACTTTATTTTTACTAACGCTCCATTTGATTTCCTTCCTTTTTTTTCCTTTGTTTCCCATTTGTCTCAGACGGTTGTAGACAAAATACGTCCACTGATGTGCAAAGATGCACATTTTCAGCCAGGTTATTTAAAACTCTGTAACAGAAGTCCTGCATTTGGCCACTTTGGGTATCAGATTTTGAAATATTGTGTTACTACAGAATCATATTTCCCATTTTCTGACAAAAGTGAAGTAAATGGAAGTTCTTCTTTTGTCACAGTTTGTTCAGCGAACGTCACATTCTTCAGCAACGCAGACGCGCTGATTAATTCATGAAACATAGTCCACGTGTTGAATCCAATCGGTGCACTGAAACATACTGTACATTATCAGTTTAAAACATCCTCCTTTCTCATCGTGATGCTCTGATTTCAAATGGATTGAATTGTGATGCTTTAGCAGACGTTTCTATTCACAGAAATCAAATCAATCACTTAGTGCAGCAACTGCATGCTGGCGCTGACTTTAAGCCTTCCTCTTCTTCATCTTCATCTCCCTCTCATGACAACAGGCTGTCAGCTATCATGCCAGCGCTCCTCTTCCCCCCGCTGATCCTGTTTCCATTTGAGTAAAAGCTCCCAGCGTTACTGCATTAGTGAGACACGGATTCACCATTTGATGCTCATCCACGACAGCGTGTGGAATCAAAGTCTATAAAAAAAAAGAACATTCTTCCGCACAAACAACTCAAATCTTTGCAGATTCATACGTGCCAGTGATGGTTTGATCGTGTCAACAGGTGAGTCATTTCTAAATAAAAATCAAATCTTCCTACTGCATCGCTGAATCTTCAGTAGGAATCAGACAGTGAGTTCACGCGAACACCGTATCAGCATCATCTTTTTGTTCCCTCGCAGTGTTACTCATGTCAGGTGACCCAGCCTTCCCAAATCCGTATGACATTGATTTATCCCCGTAAATAAAGCACTTCCTCGGGAATATCGCAGCAAGCAGGAAGCGGAGTGGTCAGAAGGTGTGTGAGATAACAGAGGTGGAAACAGTGAGCAGCGCAACAAATAATAGAAAGACAGAGATCTGGAAGCACGTGGGCGACGTGGGACATATTACAGTGTGTCGCAAGTAATCTCATCCTGTAATTCACATGAGCTCGACAAGATGTACAGATAAGGAGCAGAGCATGAAAACACACATAAACAAAGTGTCAGTGACAAACCCGTAGAAAAGATGAACAAACCGGAGCATGGAAGCTAAGAATAAATGCTAGCAAATGCAAACAACGAACAAGTTTGCAGTCCATTCTAATAAGTGTATGACAATTGCTGACTGGTTTAAGTCATCATATTAGTGGTTACAAATAAACCTTAAGGCTATTTTCTCACTCACACCTAATTAAAACTATGCTCCATTGATCAAAGGGCCTTTATCACTGAAACATGTTATCAAAGTAGAAGAAGATGTGTAAAGTATAATACCATGAACGATGGTTGAATTCCATTCAGCTGCTTCACTTTCAGGATCCTGCTTTCGTGCATGTTGCTTCACGGTCTCACTCTCATGGTTTAAGGGGACATTCATATAGGACAGCGCTAATATGCTGCGTTCTGTCATTCTGGCCAATTAGATCGCTCGTCGCTTGACATTGGGCAGAGTTATGACGGGAATTACGTGAGGTCATCAAACGTCATGAGATAATCATAGGCTTAAAGGTGCCCTGTCTTCACAGGTGCTGATGACATAAACACGGAGCTGAATTAGTCTCAACATGCTCACATAGTCTTAAAACAGCTCGAATGAGGCAGACAGTCTGAAATCACCTCAGGGGGTGCAGCAGGGGTGTGTGCGTTCTTTAAGTGGAGTTCTGAGGAGCTACTTTACCTTTTTATTACACTCTCCATCTTCGTAGAGAGTGAAATATTGTCCTTTTTATTATATAATTTGACTGTAGGTATCAGCTGTGAGATGCAAGACGAATCAACTAAAAGAACTTCAGCCATCTACCATATCTAACAGCAGACATGCATAAAGATAAGGAGCTATTCTGCTGCCCACCCAGTACTTTGCATGTTTGTTTTTTTCATTAACTGCAGTTTTACTTTGTGGGTTTTTTTGCATGATGTTACTTCTGCTAAAAGGTTTGAATATTTTCCACCACTGCCAAGATTAAATCAGTGTAATGTTGTAGTTGATAATTACCTTGTATACTGATCAGTAGTTGTGTGTAGTACATAAGACTTTATTTGTGTATCTTTAAAAAAAAAAATTTTTTAAAGGAATAACTAGAGGTTAAAGCTTTAAAACAACTGCAGTAGAGTAAAAATTGTGTTCACCTCTGACACCAGCTAGGACATGTACCTCACAGTACAATAGAAACTTGTTTTCATGCTATTTATTTTTATCTTCTGCTACTTTGTACATTAATTTCAAAACTTTTTTAGAAGAAAATAATGTATTTTTGTGCTATAGTTGCAAGTTGCTATGCAGATTCTGATTTACTATTTTAAAAAACATATGTAGTACCAATATAAATAAATAAATAAAATCATAAATGTATTGAACTTTATCAATCCAAAGTATTCTAGGAAGTAGCTCCATTTTGACCAGTTGCAATATTAAGATGCTGCTTACACACCATAATGCATTAGTATTAATATAATATGATAATATTAAATAATTTATCCAAAGAAGGAAGCCAAAGCTGTTGCCAATACTTTTATTTGACCATTCAAGAAGCCTTCATTTTTGTTGATAATGTTTTTTACTTTAGCAAAATGTCAATCATGACACTTTTGACTGAAATTATTTGTTTTTGTGAAAGTGTCGCAGCTGTTTCTTAGTCAAAGTAAGACTTCTCACAGTAAGGTTGAGGCTTGAACAGCTCTGTGATGTTGTACAGCAGAGGCTGAGACGTGGAGGCGAGAAGCATCGCGCTGCTGGACACTGAGTTTGAGGGACAGACAGTGAGTCAGAAGACATCAGAGCCGTTGACAGGCCCATCAATCATCACTTTAAAATAGCTGTGCAAGCAGGACGTCACGCGACTGATTAAAAGCAGCGGCAGTGAGAGGAAAATTTTCTTTTTGTCTTGCAGTGATGGATTTTATATTTATTTAGCATTTATAAGTGAGTGTTGAGCAGACTGTTATAAACTGGTGTCTAAAGCAACAACAGAGCCTGAAGGGAGACGGACTGGTTTGATATTAGCTTGTGAAACAGGTAACAGGCTAAATTTAGATTATTATTATGATATAGTCATGGAGAGTGTGTCAGCCGCAGGTATACTGTAATCATGACAGTTTGACAAGCTGAGCTCGTAAAGTGTCTGCTCGTGGAAGTAAGTTGCATGTTATACGTGTTACGCAACAATTTTAAGCGGGCTATAATACACATGTGATTCGTTTACTGCAGCGGTTTGATCCGTTTTGCGTTTACAAACAGCACTGAGTAATATCTGAACAATTAAACAACTTAGACTGAGTCATTATGTAAGATTACTTTCTTTATGATGACGAGCCACTCGAAAGTGACAACGGGCTCTAATCTCGTGATTCAAGCTTTAATGCTGCAGCTTTCTAATAAGTATACGTTAGGATTAGGCCTTTAAGTGTCTAAATGTTCCTTTACTGTAAATCCTTTACTGCTTCTACAGTGGAACAAAGTGAGTCCTGCCACTTTGTTCTAAACTAATTCACTTTAATTCTCCAAAAAAGTCATGAGTCCAGTGAAGTCCACGTGATTTGTAAAATGTAAAACAATAAAATCCTCATAGAAACGATGGCCTTAAACCTTCACACAGTCATTACAGTTTAACAGAAAAGGGCCGGCAATATGCAAAGACTTCAGATTATATGGATTTTTTAGCAATGGCGGAAAGTAACTGAGAGCTTTTATTCAAGAGCTGCTCTTAAGTAAAACAAATAATGTTGAGATGCTTGTATTTATTCGAGTATTTGTATTTTATGCTTCTTTATGCTTTAATTCCACGACATTATAGAGAGAAATATGGTGTGCTCTGTTTTTAGTCACTTTTTTAGTTGCATGATGAAAAAAAGTCCATCATCAGCCTAAATGCGGTAATTGAAAGTAACTAAGTATATTTATTATCCAAGTACTGCATTGAAGTACAATGCTGAGCTGCTTGTAAGTTACTTGAGTATTTCCATTTTGTGCTACTTTCTACTTCCTCTGCATTACATTTCAGAGGGAAATATGAAAATAAAACACACATTGTTGAACATTAAACCAGTGGTTACCAGCCTTTTACAGAAAGCAGTGTGTGGTCGCAGATGTCTCTGTTCACAGCTGCAACAGATAATCATTTTGCCTCTAACATTCCCACATGGTTGGATTTCAGTAAATGTTCAAATTACTGAATATCTGACCAAAGATGAGAGAAAAAGCTGGAAACAGATTTTGGAACTTTTCATCTTTCCTCTCCAATTAACCATCAGATCTGATTTATTAATTGCCCCCGTGTATAAAACTGAATATAAAGTAGTGCAGCTACAACAATGACAGACTGATGCTTCAGTGTAAATAATCTCATGATGCCATATATAAAATTCATCAGAAAACATGTGCCTTTACTTTGTGCTTTAACAACATTTTTCTGCTGGTGTGAACAATTTTATATAAGTGTGATTTATTTTTTTATGCAGGACTTTTATTTGCAATTGAGTATTTTTGCATTGCATGATGTAGTGTCTTCTTCCACCACTGTTCTGTTCTCAGGTGTCATTTCATTGCTGATGAGCCTAATAACCGCCACAGATGTAGATTTGTTTGTTCAGTGATTTGCACACACGTTACAATGCAGCTTTGTGTGCTGCACCACTCACTAACAGAGGCTGGTTGCTGCTCGCTCTTTAGCCTCCTCTGCTGCTGGCTGCACAGACTGCAGCTCTCACGTTCATCCAGGACACACACACGACATATGTTGTGTAACGTTCAACAAGGACTGTCTGTCTGCGCATAAATTAATAAAACGTCCTCCTCGGGGCTGAGCGTGGCTGCATTAAGTGCGTCCACTGAAACATTTGCTCGTTTAGAACCGAAACCGAACAGGTTGTGGTCGTTAAACCCTCTCTCTGCTGTTCCGGTAAACACCCTGGCTCCGTTAAAAATCACTTACTGGACCAATTATCAGCGGACACGTGACGCCCCGCTCCTGTAATTGATGAGAACGCTTCGCTCCGGCTTCGGCTTTTTTCGGTAAGCGTCCCCGAAATATGACACCCCGTTGCCATAGAAGCAAAACAACTGCAGTTACCCAAATATGGCCAAAGAGGAAGTGAAACGACACGACGACGGCTGCGGCGGCGTGCTGACGTCACGCACAGCACGCACTCACTGCGCCGCGGTAGAATTGGGTTCCCTTGACCGTGACAATAGTGGAGCACAGAACGAGCTATGAATTAATAATTAACCCGCTGTTTGCGCGGCTCCCACGCGTTTTAGACACGATTCAGCCCCCCAACGGCTGCACTTTATGTAATTCTGGAGCCAGAAATAGGCGCGCTGACATCTTTACAGACAGAGCCGAAAATATTATTCTCCAGGTTCACCCTGTTCCCTCCTATTGACTTTTTTTTAATGAGCTTTCTAAAGCCATCACATCACATAACCTACATCAGCAGATAGAACCAAACAGCTCACATTACGTTATAGGTGTTCACATTTACATTTGTTTTGAGCATTTCATATCCGTTTTGGTGTAAAAACAATATGTTCTTTCATGACCTTGCAGCAGTTGAGAAAATTGTCTCCTCATGTTCTCTTTAGTGACTCTTGTGTCTCATATGAACGTGTAGTTTGCATCTGCTGAGAAACACAGTGCAATGTACTAACAACAAAAAATTTCAATATGATTTGCAGTGTTACTCTCTCATGCGCTAAATAAGTTTCAGTATCTGCGGTCTGTTCTCATTATGTGCCTCATTGTGTATATCGCTGTTCGTAATACTTCTTACTGTCCTACTGTAGTTTTGTTTTAGCTTTCCTACTTTCATATTTACGAATGTGTCATACTTTTATCTTTTTTCGTTTCTATTAAGCACTGCATTTATACTCATGTTATTGTGTTTCATTGCAATATCTGGTGCCGGAATTTCTATCAGGGTGAGTAAAGTTTTATCTTGTGTTAGCTTAGCCTAGCTTAGCTTATGTTATCTTATGTAAGCTTAGATTAACTTATCCTGTCATAGCTTATCTTAGTTTATCTTATGCTACCTTATTTTGTCTTGTCACCTCATCTTATTTTACCTTATGTTAGTTTATCTTATTTTATCTTAGCTTATCCAATGTTAGCTTGTCTTATCATAGCTTATGTTAGCTTATCTCTTCTTATGTTATTGTGTCTTATCTTATTGTACCTTTTTTTTTTGCTTGTTATCGTAGTTTGTCTTTTCCTGTCTCATTGTAGCTTAGCTCATCTTATGTTAGCTTAGCTTGTCTCATTGTAGCTTAGCTCATTTTATGTTAGCTTAGCTTGTCTCATTATAGCTTAACTCATCTTATGTTACCTTACCTTGTCTCAGCTTAGCTCATCCTATGTTAGCTTAGCTTGTCTCATTGTAGCTAAGCTCATCCTATGTTAGCTTAGCTTGTCTTATTGTAGCTTAGCTCATCCTATGTTAGCTTAGCTTGTCTTATTGTAGCTTAGCTCATCTTATGCTAACTGCATATATCTCGCTTGAATGACAACAACTGCAACAAATGATTTGTGGTTGTCTTATTTTATTTCCAGCGTTATTTAACTTTTGCATTTTTGCATCATTTTTGATAAGTAAAAAAATAAACTATGTCATAAAATACATCTCGATAAAATACATGGCATGAGCTTGTTTTTTCATGGAAAAACTCAAAAGCAAATGTCAAGTCAGGTCAGGGGACACCTTACAGCAAGATGTGACACCTATACGCTACATATTAGTAACCCTCTATTGTTCACTTGTTACAACACAACTTGGTCAACAGCATTACATTACATTAACCTATTGAGCATGATCTAACTTTACATCACATGTAGATTTTTTTCTTTTAAAAAACACAAGATACCACCTCCGCTTGGATTACAGATGACTTGTAATTGCATGCATTTTTTGCTACCAGCACAAAGTCTCGTCTCAGACGGTTGTAGCAACAGTATGGAAGAATTCAACCCTGTTACAGTCACAGAAAACACATCGTCTACACAACCTTTGATGTTCAGGTTTACACAACATCAAAACTCACACTACAAAAGATTATTTGAGAGAGATCATAGCTTGCTGGCTGGTTAGAATACAAATACAGTATTGTTGCATAACTTCTTTGCATTCACAAGGCCAGAAGTGTTGGAGAGTTAAGACTATCTTTCATTAACTCAGATGCACCAAGGCTGCCTTTGAGGCTCTCGCAGCCTTCAGCCAAGGAATCAATCTCAGAGTAATTAAAGGAAAACACTGTGCGGTAATTGCTACAAGTGGGACTGGAAGACATGACTGGTGTGCTCAAAGATTCAAGGTCATTCGCCACAGACTTGTACAGCGTTTCCCAGTCTGAGAGGCAGAAAGGGCCACTCAGGTCTATGTCAGGGACAGATGCTGCCGTCTCTGACGTCACCGCCATCTCCAGGCTGGGCACCAAGTCATCCAGGTCATCTCCTTTCAAGTCCTCCAGCGCCTCCTCTTCTGCGCTGGAACACAGGAGGATGTTGGAGTTCCCCAAAATGGCTGCAGCAGGACTGCAAGGGACACTGTCCATGTCTTGACCAATAGAGGCCTCTCCGATCGGCGAGTTGCTGCTCTCTGGGGTTTTTCCATTCTCTAAGATGGACAGCAGCTGCGGGGAGGCCGGAGGATCCTGCAGCATTGTGTTAACATCGTCTTCATTATCCCCCTCCCTGTCATCATCATCATCATTTGCAGGGAGTTTGCAGGACGGTTTGTGGGAAGCTAAGACGTGCTCCAGTCTCTCCTTCTCCTTCAGCAGGTTTGCTATCTCCGTCTGGAGGGCAGACTTCTCTTCTTCTAGCGTATCAGTTTCCTGAGGCGAGGAGTGACAAAATCAGAAAAACCACTTGGCACGAGCAAAGCAGGAGAGCATGGCGAGCCTATGGTGCTCTGCAGACATCCCTGCCTCGCGATTGTGATCTTTAATGACATGCACGTCTTCAGCTGTGTCAGTGTTCTCTATAGGAATTCATTAAACCTCATACTTACAGCTTGAAGGGTGTCTATCAGCTCCTTCCGTCTGTTACGACACTTTGCTGCAGCAATTTTGTTCCTCTCCCTCCTGATCCTCCTCCTTTCCTCCTCCTCTTTGGAAGGCTAGAAATCAATCAGAAATAGCCAATTTAAACCCCGCTAAGTCTTGCCATATTGGCAGTTGGCTCTTCAACACCATTTCACTTGCCAAAGAAAGAGAAATAAATCATCTTTGCAGTGTATGCTGGGAATACTGATCTAGTCGGTGCAGACTCTCAGTTCAGGCGTTAAAATGCTGCACCACTGGCACGGTCTAGCCAGTCACGTGAACGCGCGTTTCATGCCATTGCCTTTCCCATTCATAAACAGCGCTGTGTTACTCCAACTGTAATTACTCGCTGCACCAATTAAACAGAATGGAATGGGTTACTCCCCGCAGATATGTATTTACACTTCCCTTCTCGCTGTCTTAATTGTATTTTAATGGTAAAACAGCTCATTGCGTCCTGGCTCGTGTCAAAATATCGCGATAGCTTAATTTCCACATTAACCTCTGTCGGTGGAGGAGGAGTTGGGCAAGATATTGAAGAGCAACACTGAGTGATTGCTTGATTAAGCGACTATCGACTGATTAAGCAGTGCCTGAAGCTGGAATTACAGCCCTCTACCCCCACCCTGTCCTCTCGCCTACCTGCTCCTTCTGTCCTTTCCTGCTGCAGCCTTTCGCCTTGTTCCTTGCACCCGACGGGGAAGACGACTGAGTCGCGGCGTGAGTTTTGCTCTTTGCACGGCCGGACGACGGAGAGACAGATGTGAGGACCGTCGGCTGCACCATCCACCTGAGCTCCGGCGATGTGGAGATTGCGGTCACAGTCGGAACAAAGGAGGCTGCTGCACCGGTCTCAGCATCCTGGAGAAACCCACATCAGAGAGACGTGCATATGCAAGCGGTCAAACACTAATTTAGCGTATCTGATGAATGAGCAGCTGTTATTGGCTGACCTTTAGCAGTGTTTAAATGCTACATCAATCATGTGGCTGAGGAATGACACGAAAACAGTGAATGAACACAGTGTACAAATCTATCAAAAATCATCTGCATGTCACGTCGTCACATCCTTATCACTCATTGTCATCATCATGATCAAAAATGAAAGGTCACGACGTCCAAGACTCCGCAAAGCACATCACAAACCACAGATTTGCAATCATTTTAGCGCTGTCTTTGCGGATTTTCCCCGCATACACTGTGCATATGCGGTTCTACAGAATCATGTTCAGCTCGGGACAGTGATCCTGTTAAGGAAAAAGGCTGTCTATGAAATTTACTTGAAAATGTGAGAGGAATTTGAGGAATGCTTCCTCTATTATGCATTAAATACATGCAAGATTCTGTGATATATATATTTTTTTCTTTTCTGGATGATCATGATCCGCTTGTACCTTGGCGCTGTCCACTGATGATGAAAGCAAGTCAGAAGGATGCTGGCTGCACCCAGGGGTGTCCCCGCCAGGCGATGCTGTGCTACAGCTGGACGAAGAGTCGAAGTCAGTGTTGGAGTCTGGATGCATGTTTTCATCTAAAAAATAGAATATAACAAAAAAATAAAATCACTGCATAAGAAGATAGGACCGTTTTTTCTATTCTAATTAAATAAAATAAAAACGGATTCCTGAACGCCTACTTATATTCCATTTGCCAGCCTCATAAATGGAAACTGTGCAGATATAGTGGAGAGGCCCGCCTTTTATAGTGAGCTGGAATTTTATGAATGAAATCTGTGTGGTGAGACTGAACCATTTCACAGAGGGAGACGTGGCAGGGGAGAATAAAGCGAGCAGATGTTTAACAATTTCACATTTGAATACCCGAAATGCCTGAACAGCAAATTGGAGCAAATATTTCATTTGAACTTATTTTACCCACTCAAATATCAAAATAAGAGCCAACATGTGTAATGTGACACCCCTGCTTGCACAAGGTGCCCGTCGCCATGAATGAACTACGTCATTTGATGTATGCAGCATCTGCATCATATACATTATGTTCCCGTTCTGCCTTCATATGTTCTCAACATGTACTTTTTTTTGTATTTGGCCCCTAAACTCCACAGACTGCATTAGAAGTGATGGTAATGCACCGCGGGCTGTTAATGAAGTGTTCTAACCTGCGAATTTGATGTTAGTGTTTGTTTTTATTATTTTCTGCCCCCCCTCTGAATATCCGATATGAGATCAATGCTGATGCAATAATACCTCAACTTTTATTTGGACCAGTGTTGTGGAATCCAGCCTCATTTCATTAGCTGCACACAGCTTCCAGCACACCGGTTGATTATTTATAAGCTGCTAAATGAAGTGCCATCCATATATCACACTGCCTTTCACCTGTCTCTGCATATGAATAGAGAGCTCCAGCAACAGAGCTGTCGACTGTAGTAAAGCAGCCAATCGGCGAATGGACCGCTCGAGCCATATATGGAGTTTCCGGAGAGCAGGGGGCGCGCTGTGGCGCACGGAGAGCGCGCAGACGGACGCTTGGCTGTGTGTGGCCCACTCACTCACAGTCACAAAAGAAAGTGAAACATGCGCTAAAAGGCTTCGTCCGTCATGTATTGTAGCCGGTAAGAGCGTCATTAACGGCCTCTGAATGCCAACAGAGGCGTTATTCAGGAGGAGGGCCGGCCTGCACTCGAGCCACCTTTTTTTCAGGCCTAAAAATAGCCTTTTATTCAGATCTGTTGCCTAAATCACGGGGTTATGAGAGAATTCAAGATATTTCAACTTTGTCTTCCTTAATGTGACCTATACTGAGTCACTTTGTTGCTGACTTTCCTGCAGCCATCGTTCACACAGCGCTTGTTTTTACGCACAGACTTGATGGAATTCATTAGCGCCGATTATGAAGTTGTCGCGGCAGCTTCTGTAAGAAAAGGGTTTGAATAGGCTGCTATATTTAGGCTTCAGATGACCTCACACGGCTTTGGATGGTGAACAGAGGGGGGCTCTCCCCGGCTCGGAGGGGCCGCGCTCCCCTCCCGGCTGCGCTTCCCGGCAGTCACGGCCCCCTCCGGCCTCATTTACCGGCACATCTCTATAGGTGGCCGGCTTGACCCTATTCACAGCGTCCGGCTCGCTCCATGCGAGATCTGAAGGGTTCAGAGGTCGGACATAACATCACACACCTTTCATCATCACAGCTCTGAGACCTGTTTTCATCAGAACAACTTGAGCGTGAATGTGCACGGAGCTATTTTTAGGTTCGGTGACATCAGCATCCAAAGTTCATTGAAATTAGGCCAGACAATAGATCACCGTTAATTTCTCTGTGCTGCTGTGAGTTGTCTCGCACCGCTGTGAGTGTGTGTTGACATGACATAAACACAAGCAGGTACTGAAAGTTTAACTAAATTAAAAGTTTGGATAATTATGTGCAAGTAGGTTAAGCTTCCTACTTTGCAGAAACACCAACTCCACGGATAAGGTGACGATTGGACCGTTTATAAAGTGCACTCCTCTGTGTTGATGCAAGCTAGTGGATTGGATATGTTTGTTTTTTGTGAATAATTTTACAGTCACCAATTAAATTATTATTAAGGACAAGTAGGTTGCACGTTTTTTTAGTCTGCTGTCAATTCAAAAGAGCTCAAAAATGATCAGGACCACAGGGTCAGTCTGGGTCATCACGGCTGATTGATCAGGAAGCTGCTGTTCCTGCCAACCAGTCAAACAGAGCAGTCAAACACGCCAAGGTAACCGACTTGTTTGGTGTCTAGTTTCAGACACCGCAGACAGAGAGCCGAGGACAGACAGAGCTCTCACTCCGCCGCCGTTTCCCGGAACCAGACCTCTCGCTGACGTAGTGACGTCTGGTATGCGGGTCCTCCTCGCGCGCAGCGGTTTCTGTTTACGCCGCCGGAGTGGTTGCTCCTAACAACGTAAACGATCTTCGTTGCCATGCAGGGTGAGGACGTCACTGCCGCGAAGGGGCTGGGCGTTGCTATGACAACTAGGAATGTTCAACAAAACACGAGCGCGGGAAACAAAGCCCAAGTCCTTTAACCTGGATTAATGCACTTTGACACAATAACACCATTATTAACGCTTTAAGTCTCTATCAACCGCATGTGAACGCTTTTAATTCCCGTTTTATTTCGTCAGCAGCACAGCCTGCACACTGTGTTCTTTTTAGGGGACTGCTAAAAGCAAAGAGAGACAGTCAAAGGCTACTCACAATGCAAAGAAAAAGAAGAAAATTTGAGTACTGTGAATGTATGAATTTGCTATTATGAACAGGAATGCTGCTCTGGTGTCTCAGTTCCCACTAAAACTGGCAGCAAAATGTTGCTGACACAAGGAAAACTGCAATCACTGTGCTAGCAATTTCCCTGAGGTCTTGTACCGAAGGGATCAATAAAGTTTCATTCTATTCTCATTCTAATTCTATTCTAGTTATACTCCTCCGTTTCCATAAACTGCTAGTTAAGAGGAGAAAAAAAGTGCTGAATACTCCTGATTAGCATGTTCATGTGTGTATAAATGTACCCTAACTCGGTAGAAAGTCTCAGTGTCAAAGCTGCATATCAGGGATTCAGTTTGACTCACTGAGGCTTCGAGGATTCCCTTTAACACAATTAGGGGTAGACCTTTATGAACGTGCTCTTGCTGTCGTGGAAAAATACACACAACAAACCGGTTATCAGCTCGCTCTGCAGCCAAACACACCCCCGCCCGGGCCACACACAAAAGGTACAAGCACCGCCTGAGGGTGTCAAACAGACGCAACCACTTTCGTTCTGACATGTACTCTTAGTGCTGCTGAAGTATGTTTACGAGGTGTTCTGGATTGCGCGTTCTGCACATTCCATTGTTCCTTGCCCGTTGAACTGATTGATTTGCACCTCAGATAAACTAACAAGACAGTCTTTGAATAACAGCAGCAGAGGTTCATACAGTGTTCGGCACATTTAGTACATGCATATCTTTTGTGTTATTCTACTCTATCATTGTTTGCACACTATTTGTTGGTACAACTGCAATATAAGTCACCCCAATATGCTGCATTTTATGGCATTTAGTGTAGAAGCAATAAGTCAATTAAACATTAGAAGAGAAAATGACTTCTAACAATGATAACACAAGATTATCTGAAAGTAGAGCTTGTTTAGGTGTAAATGTAGTTTGGTTTTAATGTGTTACACCTCAGCAAAAACTCTGTAGGAGCACAATAATAGTGCATTATGTGTAATTGAAGTAAACAGAGGGCTATAAAATTAGAAATATATATAATTTCTGTGTTCTGATGACTTAAGATTGCTGATATAAACAAATAAATGAGTGATCTATGTAAAAGGGCTGATAAAATAGACCTGAGGTGGGTGTTTTAATACGTTGGTTCGATACATGGAGCTCAGGATTCATGTTTAATTTTATCTTCTATGTGCTTCGGTGAGTAGGTTGCACTTTTGCTGACCATTATCCCAGTTCTTGGGTTTTCACAACAGCCCCTGTGTTTGTTGTTTTTACATAACGTCATGTCACTGTCGAGCCAATCTCAGATGTTGTATTTCCCAGCAGGTCCGCCCTTTTACAGGATGCACCATATTTGGGAAATGACGTAGCGGGGATCCCGTTTCTGGAATATTCCATTTCTTGAGGGTGAGTTTAGAACAACATTTTAAACCGTTCCTTTTCGTTGTTAATCGGTGAAATCGGACCCTTTTAAACTGGGTTGTAGGTGTATTTGAAGGAAGCGCCGGCACTTGCGGGTTTATCGGCGCGTTGTTAAGCCGCTGTTTTGGTTGTTTTGGGCTCGCGGGGCGGTGCACTCCCCTCTGAGACGTCATCAGCTGGCCGCGCGGCTATAAAAGGGCTCCGAGCTGACAGAGTTGGCAGTTTAATTTTCAGTAGCAGAGCAAGGACGAGAGGGAAACCGATCCGGAGCAGCGATTTAAGAGTTTACCACAAGCCTACTTAAAGGGATTTCCTCATCTCAACTTGACATCCCCCCTCAGTAGAGTTTGTCTGGATCTTTCTGCTTGATTTTTACTATTTTTCTGGAAACGATGATGTTCACTACTTTCAACGCGGAGTGCGACTCTTCCTCCCGCTGCAGCACCGCTTCCCCGTCTGCGGACAATCTGGGATACTATCCGTCCCCAGCGGGATCTTACTCCAGCATGGGATCTCCCCAATCTCAGGTATGTCCCCTTAAATGTTAATGGAGCTTCAGCTTAGCTTTGGATAGCCTCTTTTTTACTTTTTCTGTGTGTCTTGCATGAAGAACTTCGTGAGATGCTTTTCACGTGCATTAAATCAACGCTTAAACATAAACTTTGGTGAGAAATAAAACACCGACACATAGGAATAGCCCGTGTGAAGCTGTGATTGAAATATCCCGTTGACCTGCATTGCACACACTGCAAGGCAATCTTCATTCATCCACCTGGAAACTCCATAGAGAGAGTGTAACGTCATAGTTGACATCATGAGGATATTTTTAAACCATCCAGCTTTTTATAAACCCTCCGCTTTGCAGCCCCCATCCTGAAAGTGTCCTGACAAATCCTTTTTCTTCATTTCCTCCAGGATTTCACTGACCTGACAGCATCAAGTGCCTCCTTCATCCCCACCGTCACAGCCATCTCGACTAGCCCGGACCTGCAGTGGATGGTCCAGCCTTTGATCTCCTCGGTGGCCCCTTCTCACAGAGCTCACCCCTACAGCTCCAGCCCCAGCCCAGCCTACTCCAGACCAGCCATGAAGTCTGCAGCATCCAAGGCTAGCGGCTCCTCCAAGAGAGGCAGAGCTGAACAGGTAATTACAATCTGCTCATGTATCTCCAAGTGTTACATAACTGGGAGCACATTCCTATTTTATGCTATATTACAGAGCTGGAGTCTTAACTTTTTTCTTCTTCTATGTGCAGATATCACCTGAGGAGGAAGAGAAGAGGAGAATTCGCAGGGAGAGAAATAAGCAGGCAGCAGCGAAATGCCGCAACAGGAGGCGAGAGCTTACCGACACTCTGCAAGCTGTAAGTATCCCACCAGATTTACCATCATTCATCAGAATGTATTTACTGCCAGAGCTAATAGCAGTGTTATCCAACAGCCAACTTAATGCCACTTCCTCTCTCTCTCTCGGCTTGCAGGAAACCGATCAGCTGGAGGATGAGAAGTCCAGCCTGCAGAACGATATTGCCAATCTGCTGAAGGAGAAGGAGAGGCTCGAGTTCATTCTGGCTGCCCACCAGCCAATCTGCAAAATCCCGTCAGAGCTGGACACGGACTTCCCCGTGGCCTCCATCTCTCCCGCCCACCCTTGCCTCTCCTCCACCGCTGTGTCCTCCCAACCACAGACTACCATCACCTCCAGCCAGCCAACCTTCACCTCACCCTCCAACTCCATCTTCTCCAGCTCCAGCCCCGTCCTCTCCACCGCCACCATCTCCGGCAGCGCGGTCAAGATGACCGACCTGGAGGCCTCCGTCCTGGAGGAGTCTCTGGATCTGCTGGCGAAGACGGAGATGGAGACGGCGAGGTCGGTGCCCGAGGTTGACCTGTCCAACTCCCTCTACGCCAGTCAGGACTGGGAGCCCCTTCACGCCACAGCCAATAGCAGTGACTTCGAGCCCCTGTGCACACCAGTCGTGACCTGCACCCCAGCCGGCACCACCTACACGTCCTCATTTGTGTTTACCTTCCCCGAGGCAGAGACCTTCCCCACCTGTGGCGTGGCCCACAGGAGAGGAAGCAGCAGCAACGACCAGTCCTCCGACTCCCTCAGCTCACCCACCCTGCTGGCCCTCTAAAGACTCTTCCACAAACGTGAACTTCTTCCTACCGAGCACATTTTCTTGATGTAAAAGATAGATGTGCAGATCACAGGGCTATGGAATGGACTTGTACCAGGAAGCAAACTATTTATCATTTTATCTGCCTTCATCTGTACTTGCCTATATTACACCAATGTAGCAAGTTTAAAAAAACAACAAAAAAGAAGCATGTTTCAACTAATACCACCTAGTCGTTTTATGAGTTCCTATATGATTTGATGGTGCTAGATAACAAAATTTGTTGTATATTGATGTGTGTTCAGAGCAATAGTTATTATTTATCCAGTTTGTTTTCTGGTTAATGGAATGTGAGAGTAATTGTGAAACTGTTTGTGAAAAAAAAAAACTGACGTGCTTTGTCTTTAACCATGGTCTGAGTGGTCTATACCCCAGTATAAAGTTTTCTGTGAAAACATTAGTGGTTTTAATTTATGAAATTTATTTTTTTACAGAGAGAGAGTAAAGACAAATGTTGTTTGTAAGATATGTAAATAAAGGATAGTGATATTTAAATTCAGTCAATTGTCTGGTTGCATTTGTGCTCGACTCTTCAGCACATCCACACACATTTCCATATATTTTTCTCACTCTCAGCAGTCAGATGGAGACGCAGCTGCAGTGGAAGCACAGACTGTCTCAAAAGACAATTAAAATAATGTCTAAAATTAGCCTGTATAAGGGATAGCAGTATTTTTCCTGCACCTCCACTAGCTCTATTTATTGTTCCGTCTGTTGCCAAGGTTAACTATACGTCAGGGCGCTTACGTCAGTGCGTTCTTTCCATTTTTTTCAATTTGCAAGCCGTGCGCGATGACGTTTGACTTCCGTGCCCAAATATAGAAATCTACGCTGAGAGAGGCAGCAGAAAGTCGAACAGGCTGCTCGATCAGACACCTTTTTCCTGCTAAAACACGAACGTCTCCCTTCAGTGGACGTCGGGTTTGAGTCTTGACGTGTGTGTTGGATAGAGGGAAACCTGCTGCGCTGCTTCGAAGCGATCTAATTTTCACATCTCGTTTGCACGACGACAGCCGCATAGTTACACAAGAGAAATGGCACGAAGATCCGAAAGCAGCGTCTCTGCCTCGGCTGGTTAATTTATTCTGTTCCCTCGGAAGATCTGAATTCGCCCAAATATCACCTCCCACAGACGCATCTGAGTTAGCTACAGCACAATGCAAGAGAAAAAAAAAAACGGTAATCAGAAATAATTCATAAAGGCACAGCCAGACAGCAGTTTCAACTTAGTGCAAATGGACCTGGGCTTGCAGACAAGTGGACATGAGGTGTAAAGTGGCTGTCTGCAAAGTGGTATTTTTATTCAGCCTGTTCCAACTCTCCAAATGCACCTTCTGGAACATCAGGGCCAAAATTAACAGATGCCAACACTGCATCACAATGTGCTGTTAGACGAAAAGGGCGCGTAAATACCTGCTTGTGAAGGTGGTGATCTAGAATTGTAATTTGCACATCATGCAGATGATCTTGGTCCATTCTGAAGGCCTGCATGGAAACATCTGGTGACATATGGTGGACGTTGGCGCTGCAACAAGTAATCGAATAATCAATTAGTTGTCAAATAATAACTACTATGAGTCATTTTTCAAGAAAAAAAATCTAAATTCTCTGTTTCCAGCTTTTTAATGAGATTCCTTCAGTTTCTTATCTCCTCTGTGACATTTAACTGAATATATTTGGACAAAACAAGACTTCTGAGAAGTCATCCTGGGCTTTGGGAAACACTGATCGATATTTTTTACCTCTTTCTTGAACTTTATAGTCGAACCAACTTATCGATTAATCCAGAAAATATTCGACCGTTTAACCGACAATGAAGATCATCATTGGTTGTAGCCCTAATAGACAAACTGGAGGTTTTCTCGTGTCTTCGTTATCCCAAAGACTGGTCTGTGAATTCGTTAAATTACGAACACTGTGGAAGGTGATTATGGTATTAATCTGGGTGGATGATTATCTGTGACTTTCCTACTTGGTTTTATAAAGCTAATAGAATTTTTCCATTGTTTTTTAAATTTTTTTTTATCCCCATTAGTGGTTTTTGTAAAGAAATTTCTTGTGCAACATCTTATTATTTCACCATTTGTCATCAAACCTTACCCATCCTTCCCTTTGTACTTGTCATTATTTCACCTGACTTGCCCATTTCACCTTTTATGAATATTTCATCATGTACAGCATCATCGGAGGGCAGGTTGCTTAATGGCTTTACAGAGGAAATGAGCCGGGCGTGCGTGAAGGACTTGCCTGGTGGAAGACTACCGTCGGCCAATAGTTAACTAAACTCTGACGTTTGAGCCCTTCCAGTGTGGTCACACCCTTTTTGTGCAACAGGACACAAGTTGATACTCTGCTTCCTGCTTGAGCGGCTCCACCAGAGCACCACTGAAACAAATGAAAACACACGAAAGAACTGAAGTTGCAGAGCCTTTAGCTTGTTCTTTGCAGAACACTTTAAACGCTTGCAGAGCCTCTTGTTTTGTCCGCACAATGCTGTTGCATAACAGCTGAATTCTGGATATCTGTTTTCCTTTGCACTTAAGCAGAACCCTCTTTTTTTTTGTCCCTCAACATTGCTTCTATGTGCGACCATGCAGCGCCTAATAACGCTGTCTAATAATACCTCTGTGTAGGGCCCAGGGAGATGGGGTAGCAGCAGAAATAGCAGGTGCCTATTGCTTCTTTTAACATCAGCATCAACAGCAGTAAAATTAGACCACTATGACGCCAACCTGCGTCGGTGCTGCAACCCAGGGGAGGAACCAGGCAGCGTACGCCTGATAGAAAGACAGGAGGGAAAGTGAGAGCAAGGCAAGGCAGGAGGAGGAGGAGGAAGGGAGAAAATGATGAGTATAAAAGGATGGTAGGGAGGGAGACAGACAAGAGATCCCTGCCTCGGTGTAATTGTGAGCACAGTGATGATGAAACAGCCGAGTTCGCCTACGTGCCACGACGACAAGAGCTCCGTTTGGCTCGGCTCCATATTCACAGAAACCCGTCCCCTGATACCTTCTTTTGCTGAAAGCTTTGAGCAACCATAAATGCATCCCTCCTTCCGCTGTGGCCGAGGGTCTGCCTGAGCGACAAAGTGATACCGTTGTGCATTTACTCTGGCACCAAATTAGACTTTCACCGAAGCAAATGACAAAGCGCAGTCAGTTTTACACCCGCGTCTGACGTATCCTCGCCTTTGTTTTACTGTCATGAGTGTTGACAGAATGAATCCGTTTTTACAATGCAGATAATCCCCAATATCAAGTTTCTATGACACATTTTGGCGTGTTAATCGATGGCAGTGTGTGACAAATCAAATTTAAGTCTGAAGTCAGTGTGGATTATGTGCTGTTATTTGCATATGTCTGCTCTGTGTTTGTATTTTCACTATCTGGGAGTGATAACAAGCATAACTCACAGAATGACAGCAGTTAGTTGAAGGGTGTGTAGACACTTGCGTCAGCGGCATGTTCTTTTAAGGAAGTGTTCGATTCTGCAACGTAGGGCTGACATGCAATTCTGAAGCTGAGCCCAGAGGTGATAAAAAGGTTAGTAAATCAATGCTAAGATTACCGAAGAACTTTCCAAGTGGATTAAAGGCTACCTCCTTGAAACGTTTTATTCGTCATAAATACGTCCCTACATGTACTTTAGGATTCAAATTCACGTGATTTTAACGACCAATTGTGACGTTCACATTTAAGACTGGTTAGCAAATGTGATTATTGAGGTAAATGATGAACAGAGAGTTCAGTGAGTTTCATTTCTGGCCTAAAAGCCCAGCAGCACGGAGGAGCGAGTGACATGCTATTCTTGGAGGTTATTTGACGCACTAAGCTACAATACTGGAGGGATTTCTCTGTCCAATAATTACTGTTCACCTAGCGCCAGACTCCCCACTCGGCAGCGTGTCCTCGTCTCGTCTCATGGGATCAGTAACAAGGATGTTTCCCTGGAAACTGGACAGCTCTATCATATATAATTGGGTAATCCCTGAGCTGCTGACAGAAAAATAATAGCTTCTGGGATTTTCAAAATACCCCAGCCAACACTGGGCATGATATGTCTGTTTTGTAATCCGGATTTACCAATGGATTATTATGCAATTACCGCAATGTTAAAAACATTTTCCATTAGAATATTTAGATCAATAAGCTAATTGGGAACATTCAAAAGACTGGCAGTCGCTAGCTTCCATCTAAGGTTGATGTTTATTTAGTGAAAATAGGTGAAACATCTCTTGTAGGTCTCACTACAGTGTTCTCTCTGTAGGATGTTGATGTGGAAGTGAATGTGAAGCACTTTTTCTTAATTTTTAAAAACTCTTTTACATTTTATTTTTGTGCCTTCGTAAATGTTTCTATGTGTCTGCCGGCACCAGAAGGGCTGCTAAGTACGTTTGTGGGAGCGAAATGTCTGTCTCGCTTACATATGAGGTGTCTTGTTTAATGAGATTTATAAATCTAAAAAATAAAAATAAACAATTATATCAGCAACCAGCAACAGACCACAAAACCACATAACACAAGGTCTGTGCATTTTCCAACTCCTTCCTTCCCCTCCACTCATCCTTTAGACCTCCACCATGGTGTTGCCTTTAGAAGTGTATTTATGCTTAATTTATGCCCCCCTAAAAAAAAAACTCGTGACATGTAAAGCTACTCTTGCATATCACTCCTAAATGACTCAGTAGTATTTACACACAGTCACCTAATTTAAGGGATTAAGGATACATTTTGAAATTAACATTAGTCACAGAAAAGGTCAAGATTGTGCAATCAGCGCTTGCTCACAGACTATTGGGTGAGGCATCTACGTAGGGAAAATGTGGGGACGTCAGTCGAAAAATAAGCAAGAAATATACATAAGCACTGTTGATATTGTACAGATTTCTCTACTCTGGATATTGCACAAATTCTCCTGAATGTGGAAAGTAACCATCTTGCGCAGGATTATTCTGTATGTTAAAAACAACAAAATTCAGATATTGCACAGATTCTTCTGTGAGTAGAAAATGTTGATATCGCACACAGTCTTCAATAAAAATTATATTTGCACAAGTTTGAATACACTGATGTTACACCAGAGAGAATTATGTCAGCTTAGTTTCTATTTGGAAATCGAGTGGCCTGTAGTGTCTTTTTTATTCAAACAGCTGATTTGCAGGACATAGTGTCAGAGTCTGCCACCAAAATAAAATGACCGTTATTTGTCGAGGGGGAGTCTGTAAGTGTTACTGGTCCTACACAGGCTAAATGTACGAATATACTGAAGATTAGGAAAGTATGGTGTTTCGTTTGAGATTATCTTATTTTTTTAATGAAAAAAAA
>NW_007579525.1:46057-57365 GCF_000690725.1 Stegastes partitus | reverse complement strand
CATCCATCCATCCATCCATCCATCCATCCATTATCTCTTCGTTCCTTCCTTTATCTATCCATCCATCCATCCATCCATCCATTGTCTACACATCGCTTACTCCTCACTAGGGTCTCGGGGGGCTGGAGTCTCTCCCAGCTGACTCAGAAGGCAGGGGACTTCTGGACAGGTCCATGGAAGTCAGATTTTTTTTTAAAAAACAAAACAAAAAAAACGATTACATGGAATTCTCACGGCTGAGAAATCCCTTTCACATTTTACGCTGGAAACTGGGATGGTCAGGCCAACCCACCTGACGCCATCAAGCACTGAAACACATTAAGTCTACGCCAGAGAAGTCCTGAAAATGCCAAATGACTGTTTTTCACTGTAATCCGTTTCGTAACATTCCCAAAGTCCCAACCAGCAGCACATTTCTGTTGATCGGTTAAAGTTTGCTGGCGAGGAGCCACAGTAAACGCCTCATCACCGGTCGCTGCCTGAGAGCTGAACACAAGGAAGCTCCTCTCTGAATGTGGGCTTGGTGTTCTAAGACAGCAGATGTTGTCTGGCTGGTTCAGAGTTACGCTAGTTTTAAAAAAAAATTTTCATTAGTTTTAATTTCATTTTTAATGTTGGTTTCCGATGCCGTTCAGCTTCCATTTGTTTACAGAGTGTGTTTGCTTGTTTCAACTTATCGTTTAATTAGATTTTAGTTTAAGTGTCAGTAATATCTTTCAGAATAATGAATATTTGTCAGGGGAAAGTTTAAAATAAAAGTTTTGGATAACTGTTAGAATACAAAAACAACGCTTTGTGACAGTCATGTGGACGTCAGACTCCTCATGAACACATGCACTAACGCCTCCTCGTGCCCACTGTGTTTTCAATGTAACCAGACTGACACAGACTCTCTTTATTTTAGTTAGTTTTGCAAGTACACAATACCATTTTTAGTCATGTTAGTTTTTGTCTGAAGGTTTAGTTAAGTCTTAGTTAACTAGAATAATCTTGTTCAGTGTCTGAATCACATGTCCAGAGTCGCTGATGGAGTGTTTCCCACGCATGCTGCTTGTACGTCTCTCTGTCTGGGCAGGTTGTAAACCAGCAGAGATCTTGTGGTGCTGAATAATTTGTGCTGAGGCTTGACTTTGTACTGGAATGAATTTGATGGTCTGTTGAGATAGTGCTGCCAACTTGTCTTCCACTCTAATAGTTGGCTCTCGTGGCACTACGGCTGTAACTGAAGATTTTTTTTTTTTTATAGGAGATTATTCTGACAATCATTTCTTCAAATTATCAATTAGTTGTTTGGCCTATTAAATGTCATAAAGTGGTGAAAAGTATTGATCAGTGTTTCCCAAATGACGTCCTGAAATGTCTTGTTTGGTCCACAATCACATGACATTCAGTTTAGTGAGTTAAGACAGCTTCCAATGAAATTATGTTCAACCAATAAACCACACTGAGTTAGAGAAATGAGCTTTTCCTCTTCATTTAATGGTACTGTTCATTACTTAGTGATTAGCAGCATGTCGTTAAGCTGATTACTCATAAAAACGAAGTTGTTCCAACTAGTTTTAGCACATTATCCTAATTTTTCTTTGTGTGTGTGTTTGGTATTTATTTGCCACGATCAACAATTAACGCAGGTTTTTGAGTCGATGAACATTATCAAAATTTGAACCATAATTGTGTTTTTCAGCACACAATATTAACGTGCAACACAGATTTCAAATACATATGAAAAGGCCGACACAGCTGAGCAGATGTGACTAAACTGAAGAGTGAGTTGGCCAGATGTGAGCTGACCATCAGTCATACTACAGCTGAGAATATTCCCAAATTCATCTCAGTCTGACATTGTTCAGGTGTGTTTAGTAGGCAGGAGAGGGGGGTGAAGAAAAATGGCATTATCAAGCTAATTTCTTATATTTATTAGAACATGAATTTAGTTTCAAATCAACCAACTCAGAAATTTGAGTTGAAATTACACAAAATATTAGGTTGATGCCATTACCAACATTATTACCCATCAAAAATAATGTTTGAAACTCTAAAAGGTTTATCTGAATGAGTGCATTTTGATTTTTAAGCATTTATTTATGAGGTGAGAACAGGTCCCCCTTTAATGAGCTTTTAGTGTGTGACAGTGCATTGATGATTAAACACATAACTACTACTGTGCAGAGCCTCTTTGTGCCTCTAAACCATCTCTGAACGGTCCCACAAAGTCAATCTGAACACTCTTTGACCTCATCGTCACCTCCCGGCTCCAGTCTCGGTAACCGGGTCGTTAGTTCTCCCTCCAGGTCAGCGGCGGCGCTGGAGCGCTCAGCGAGGCCGGCAGTGTGAGTTGGAAGTCGGTGTTAAGCTGGTGGGCTGGCACGGGCTGGTTGGTCGGTTGGTTGATGGTAGCCATGGCTCGAGTCGCTGCGCTACTGCTGCTACCGGTTCTTTTTGAATCGGTATTTTCAATTTCATTCTTTTTACCGGTCAACTCCAGAAAGTGTTTACGGGAGGAGATCCACAAAGACGTGCTGGTGACGGGGGAGTATGAAATAAGCGAGCAGGCGAACACTAAAACTAACCTGAAGGTGAGCACAGACCTCCGGCTGGCTGCATCGAACCGAACCAAGTTTGTGTCGAGGCCGAAATGGCTTCACCGTGTTCACGTTTAAGGTGAAGTGGGGTACGGTAAAAGCGCAGTTTGTGTTGAAACAGTCTGGAGTTTGGCTGAAACGTGTGAGAAATGTTGTTAGCACGGAAGCTAACACAGGCCCCGAAAACTCGTCTTCCTGGTTCCACTAGCTAATTAGCTAGCTAGCTAGCTAGCTAACGTCAGTGCTTGCTAACATTCTCGTTGAGACTATTTTGGCGTAATTTGACTCTTGACATAAACTCAAACTACTCAGACACCAACGGCCGGATGCTGTATCACTGTGCGTGTGTTTATTTCAAAGTGACTGTGTGTTTTTAAGTGAAATAATCCCATCAGTGTCAACGTCTCTGCCCGGCTGCTGTTACACGTCAGTCTTAGGGTCCATTCAGCTGGCCGACACAAGCTAACCACATTAGCACGTTAGCTGCTTCCATGTCACCAACAGCTTGTGTGTGATGCTGTTTAGAGCAACGCTGGCGATTTTTTCTTCATATAACAGAAAAGGACGTCTGTTTTCGCATTGTTGCTCACCCACTGCATCATCATTTGATTTATTCTTAATGAGGTTTCACAGCCTTGATGCTCTAACAGCTGCCACTGTGTTTGTAAAGGGTGTGCAATGCAGACAAATGCAAAGCTGAATATATTTGTATTTATGAAAACGTCTTTCACTTGTATTGCTTGTTTTATACAACTAACTTTACCTTATAGTGACTAAAATGTATTTAAACCATAGAATCCTAACAATTTAGACACCAGAAGCAGAAAATATTTACTATTTCCCTCAAAATTACCTAAAATTATTGATTCAAAAAATGTTGGTTGTTATTTTTTTGCCACTTTATTGAGCTCCTAATATTTTGTTTTATTTGACTTTGTAGATCACAGACTCCACCGGCCACACTCTTTACTCCAAGGAAGATGCAACAAAAGGGAAGTTTGCATTCACCACAGAGGACTATGACATGTTTGAGGTTTGCTTTGAGAGCAAGTCACCCATGGGTAAGCCATCAAACCCCCACACACGTAGTGATCAAATGCTTTGAGACACGTCGACCAAATGCATTCAGTCCAGAGGGAGTTTATCCAGGTGTTGGTGTCCACGTGCAGCTAGTTTGAACCAGAACACAGAAAAAGTGACAGTAACTCTTATTCATTATGTTTTATATATTTTATTGTTGTTAAAAAAATATGGATTTGGAGATGCAAATATACAAAAATGATCACTGTTAGTACATTTAAAGACATCTTAAGTCACGATAAATTAAAAACAGAAAGATAAATGCAGTGACTGTGAGAAGTTTCTTTGCAGACATGCAAATGAAGGTCTTTGCAATTCTGGAAATGTGCTATATTTACGTACCACAGTACATGACCACAATTTTAAATGTTCTGTTTCATTTATTTCTATACAATACTAAAGTTTCTGCTCTTTTAATCAGGAACTGGCAGGGTGCCTGACCAGCTGGTCAATCTGGATATGAAGCACGGCGTAGAGGCCAAAAACTATGAAGAGGTGAGATTGTGAAGCCTTTGTTTGCTTTTGTAGGATGATACACATCCTGTAGATAAGGAACGTCTCACAGAATAGTGCATTGTTCATGTAGCAGGGATTTTACAGCCTCCAGCGTTTTCACTATTCTAGTTTTGAAAAATTGGAAAGGCGCAAATTTATTTTGTGATGAAAGTGTTCGCTGATACTCAGATGTCCTAAATACAGTCCTCCAGTTTTGGAAAAACTTCAGATTGACCCACTTGGTCGAATGTGCAAGAACACCTCGAGTCTGAATGACTGCCCTCATTTATCAAACTGTCTTTTGAGGGAGATTTAAGAGACACCAAAGACATAACAACACATTCTCTGCAATTGTTGTACGAGGCTGATTAGTAAATCTCATCAGTAACTTTAGAAAGTTGCACCAAATTACGAATCAGGTCCAGTAACTTATTTTTAGTTTAGTACATTTAGTACTTGGTCCTGGTGCCAGCAATGTGGATGTCCTTCTCTCACCACTGTCAAGACATGATAATGACGTCAAGGTGTTCCAAAACAGAAAATCTAAAAGTCTGTGGAGGAGGTTCTTTGCCTCCACATCATTCAGTATTTTCCTACATAGAGACGTATCATTGTGCATCATCACATTACTTAGTATTCCCTCAGAGAATGGATTAGCGCTTACTGTAGCCGCCCTGGGCAACTCTTAATAATAAGTGATAAAGTCCAGGGAGCTGAGAATCACCTCCCCGCCCACACATGCTGCACGAACATTACACGCTGTTCTGACTGAGTGTGTCGGTGGATGCTTAGAGGGGAGCTCAAGTGGGCATTCCTGACTGTGGGCAGGAGGGTGGAGCTGAAGTTGCCCATGTATTCACCTACGTCGATGGATGCCTTACTTTGAACAAGTGTGCAAGCTGTTCAGTGGAGGGTGCCGCGGCATTTGATTTGGTAAACATGCTGGAATGATTCCCTGCCTGTTACACAATGCTCGAGAATGTGTGCTTGGCAGAGGCGAGCTGTAGTATGTCCATGTCGCATCTTTGTTCTCTGATTGTGTAATGGCATCGCACGCAGATTTAGATTTCTGTTGGAGCTCCTAATGGGCAAAATGTCTCAGTCTGGGTTTGTTGAGCAACTCGAGGCTTTAGTTTGGTTCATTTGGATCAGACCAAAGCAAACCGAGATGCTTTGTTGTTTAGTTTTAATCTGCTTCACACAGGTTGCGACAAAAGTTGCCAACATAAGTCAGTTCATCTACTTATTGAACGGTTTTGTTGACCTGTCCGGTGTAATGAACACCACATGCAGGTAATTACTGTGGCTGGCATCAGGTGGTGCACACAGAGTCCACAGAGTCAGTCAGAAATGTAAATTATTCACTTCCGTCGCAAAATTGAAACGATGCAATTAGCAAATCGCAACTGCTGCAGTTTAGGACACATGATAGGCAGTGAAACCGAGCCGGAGTTCAAACTGTTTCCGGTGGTTTTATACATTCATACTGTCTCCTCCCTGCCTTCACCCTAAATCAGCTGGGATAGGCTCCAGGCCCCCCGCGACCCTAGTGAGGATTAAGTGATGTATAGATAATGGATGGATGGATTCTGTCTCCTTGTTTTTATATCTTATGGGGTGACGTCTTAATGATCGAACTTAAGCTTGACTTCACAGAAAATTATATCAGAAATCAAATTGCATTGTCGATCAGAAACATCCTAATGTCATGTTGTTTTTTGTAAATAAAATAACAATCATAGTTCATTGTCTTGTCATTGTTTTTATCCAAGTTTCTATTTGAGTAGGTACATATTTTTTTTACTTTATTCCTACTCAGCTGGGTTGTAAATGTGACCTCCATACCTCAGTGTATTCTGTGTTGAATGAATGGACTGCTGCATATAGTAAAGGAAGGTTTCCAGCACTGCAACACGATCACAACAATCATCAGATCAGTCTCTTAAATTTGTTCTCTCTGACTTGTTTGCAGCATCATGCATTGATATTACATCAATCCTGTGGTTGGTACGTTCTGTGCTTTTACCCACAAACCAACCACACCTGAGTTTGTTTTCTTATTAACCTCAAGCCCCACCATCTGAGGTGCAGCTGCTTCTTTTCTCACCGGAGTTCAAACAGAAAAGTTCTCACCTGCCTGAAGGAACAGGCATGCGCTGGCAAGCACAGTTTGTTCAAACACACCTTTCGTACAGTACTCACAGCCTGAGAGCGACACCTGCTGGACGAAGAATGTAATGACGCTGCTTTGAGTGGAGAACTACTTTCTCTACCGTTTATCTCCCAGGTATCAGTTGCCGTTGGTGGTTTTAATTAGATTCTGTTTTGTCCTCCAGATTGCCAAGGTGGAGAAACTGAAGCCTCTTGAGGTTGAGCTGAGACGACTGGAAGACCTGTCAGAGTCCATCGTGAATGACTTCGCTTATATGAAGAAGAGAGAAGAGGAGATGAGGGATACCAATGGTAAAGCACAGCACCGACACATACAGAGTGGACAGCTGAGCAGTATATCAGTTATCACTAATGTTTTCTTAGAAAGCATTTCAAGCGAATAAGAATGAAGTGTGTGTTAGCTGCTTGTCAGATAACTTGATAAGTCTTTTTTTTCTTTTCTTTTCCCTCTACAGAGTCCACCAACACACGCGTGTTGTACTTCAGCATATTCTCCATGTGCTGTCTCATTGGACTGGCCACATGGCAGGTCTTCTACTTGCGGCGCTTCTTCAAGGCAAAGAAGCTGATCGAGTAGAGCGACACTCCCCCCCGCCGCCTGGCTCCTTACCTCGAGGGAAGCTGCCTGCCGGTCAGCCAACACATCCCAACATTCACCCTCCTTGGACTAGCTTCAGCAAACAACAGCAAGTGGGGTTGAGGGGCTCAAAATCTAATTTTCAAGGCTGTGAGAGAAAAAGAGAGAGAAAGAGTACCAAGGTTGTCCTCTGACAAGAAAAAAAAAAAAAAAAGATTCACCTGCTTATTGAGTGGTTTGGAACATGCAAAGCGCTGTAGGGAGAAATGCACTGTGAGACACGGGAGGTGTATTAGTGAGATACGTCCGTCTCCAGGCGTCACATTTCTGTCTGCACTGTTTCGAATGTTGCAGCCTACTGAATAAGAACTTGTTCCTTCAATCAGTTGAACAGTGACGTTTGATTTTGAGCTCAGTTTGAATGGATGTGCCATGAGCGAATGTCTTCTGCCCTTCTGTTGATATACACATTCTTTGCCATGCCAAGCAAACTAGATCCTTGGTGCCCTTTTATCAAGTGAAGGCTCTTTGAAAACGTGGTCTGTTGTTACTTTGACAAGACGTTTGGCAACCACAGGACCTCTGTGCTTTGTCACTTCATTTGCATACATGTTTGGTAGCTAAATTTATCTGTGTCTTTAGTTTGTTTTCATATTGTAATTGCCACTTAGTTGCTTCTACTGGTATATTATTTTTTTTGGGGGGGAGGGGGGGTTGTGAGTTGTCAGAGTAATATTCTCTTAGTTGTAAATTAGGTCACCTCTTTGAGCTCTTGCACGTTCTAGTTTTGTTTTTGGAACATTGTTGTCACCAATCAAAAGTAGACGGGAACCAAAAACGATGTTTTAAGGAAGGAATTTGCAACAGCATATGTACATGGCTATGAGTAAAGCACCCACCTGATTTCTATGATACAGTTTATATATATATATTTGTGCAAGTTTCTCTTGTCAGAGTTCAATGGACGGAGGTTTTGACAAGAAATGTATGGCTATCAAAATGATTTCTGAAATTTCCTTTCAGTCATAAGCCCTTTTTTTTCTTTACACTGGCAAATTTAAATATTCTTTTGAAGTTTTCAAAACTATCACTTCCCAATTACAGTACTTACAGATCCATCCAGCGTGCTTCTTTTCATTAGAAACATTTACGAGGCTTTGGGTTGTGTGAGAATGTGGGTGGCTGCAGATATTCAGATTGTTTTTGACAGGGATTAATTGAGGCATCAGTCATGGGTACATTTTTAACAATGAGCATGCGCATCATGCGCAGTCAATGATTTTTATGTTGACTGATAAATTTTGTAAATTTGTGTTGGGCTTTTATTCAATAAAATATTGGATGGATTTACCTTAGTTTTTTTTGCAGTCTAGCACATGCGTTCCCCACTTGGAAGCCTGATGTGTGGGTTCTGAAAGGTGGTTTTGGAAGGCATTTTCCCTTTGCACTGACACACCGGGGAGTTCCTGACTCAGAACGGGTGTTTGAGGGGCGACTACACAGAAAAGTAACAATGATCTGTTGTTAAACAGTAAACACAATGAGTCAGTGGTACCCTATCTGACAGATATCTGTGCATCTTCCTGTTATTTCTGACTATTTGATAAACTAAAACATCTATTATGCTTCAGTAAATGAAATCCCAATTCACAAAACTGGTACATTTTTTTATTGTCAGCATTTTGGGAGTGCATGTTTCCTTTAGTGCTGGTTAAAACCTCTTTGTAGGTGCCAACAATTATGCAGGAAAAAGCCCAGATTGAAATTTCTGAAGGAGAAAATGGCACAATGACACTTGTGTGATATGAAATGTGAACAAATATGTTGTCTGGCTGCTCACATTTGTGACCAGTAAAATTTTAAACTCATATTTTACCTTCTTACATGTTTACAAGTAACGTTTACCCACGGTTGGTAATCATGAAGGTCCTGAAGACGCCGAGCAGTTTTACCTGTTCGATGTGTGTGGTTACAGCTGTTTACATTTTGTGTGTGAGGAGAGGGTGGAGTCATCACCGTCATGTGTTGGATGGTTTTATCCAAAAACACCAAAGAGCTAGATGTCATCGAAAGAATATGACCCTCCAAACTGATGGGCCACATTACAGGCCTCCTTACTGTCCTGAGAAGGTAGGTACGCCACGGTATTACTTCACAGAGCTTTCTTGGGTACAAGTCATATTCTTTTGAAGCAATTAAATGGTTGTGGCTCAAAGAAATAGCTCGCCAGTCCCACCAGTGACTGATGGGACGATACACAGACTGCAGCTACTAAAATAATCTGATGGCAGGTTTTAAACATCATGGATTTACGCTCAGAGGATACCAGCAGTATTCTCATCATCACCTGGACGGAGTATAAAATGATGTGACTGTGAGGGAGAAACTCCCCGTATTCATTCCTAATTTCAAGACAACATCTTTGGGTGTGATGGACAAAAATGTGGCGTCACCGAGGAAAATTGTAGTTTGATTATCAAGGAGGCTCCCATCATCTTACCTGTTGTGACACAACTACACTGAGACTTGATTTATGAAGCAGCAATGTGCCAAGGAGACAAAGTCAACCTCTGCTCATCTTCACACTTCTCACATTTCAAGGGCCCTATATGAGACTTCAATGCAAACAGTTTGAGGAAGACACTTTGGTTTCAAGCCTAATTCATCGTTAGTTAATGTAAGCATGATGTTAAGCCAACACAACGGCTGGATTGTGTCAGAGTCCTTTATAAGCTTTAATGTTTCTTGTAACCAAAATAATGTGGCCAAAGAAATGTTTGCCGTTTATAGCGTAATCAAGCCTGACATTTAAGAATACACTAGAGCTGCAATAATTAAATTACGTATTTATTTGTTAATTAAATAAACCAACAACCACTTTGATCTTTTGTTTGGATAACTGGGATTTTTAATTCTTTACACTTTCTGGTTTCCATCTTTTTCTATGACAGTAAATGGAATATTTTGGGCTGTGGACAAAACAAGACATTTGTCATCTTTGGGAATCACTGATCAACATTTCCAACCGTTTTCAGACAATTTATGGTCCAAACAGGTGATCGACTAGCCTAGAAGGTAAAGGACAAATTAACTGACAATGGAAATAATCATTAATTTCAGTCTTACATTCTAGGCAGTAATATAGTTTCTGATGTTTTGGTTGAATGTGTTTAGCTTGTCTGATATCCCTGTTTAAACTGTAATGATCATAATTTCGACATGGGTTCCATATATAAAATAAAAGATTTCTTTTGCAACTATCCTATGGGCTATAATCTATAAGATGTAAGTCTCACACATTACATAAAGTCATTTTGATGCATTAATAACATTTTAGTCTCGATGCGGAGGATAGAGTCACTTCTTTTATTATTTTTTTAAAAGTTGTTTTTAAATTTACTTTTTAAATTTTTTAAAATTAATTTATTTTTGTTTTTTAATTAATTTATTTTTTGTAATGTTGCTTTAACAGCAAAGGCACGACATTCCTACTGCGCACATTTTTCGGCGTATATTTCCTTTCAAGTGACATTATAGAAAGTTTTTAAAATTTTAAATAAAGAAAAAAGAAAAAAGAAATAAATTAAAAAATAAAAACTGAAACATTAAAAAATAATTTAAAAAACAAGAAATAAATTATTATTATTTTTTTATATTGTTTTACTTTATTTATTTGTTTTTCTATTTTTATTAGCCTTTTCTTCTATGGATTCATTTTTGTTTATTATTGCTTAATATTGCCACATTATTTTTTATTTATTTTATTTATTCTTCTTTTTATTACCACTTTTATGCTATTATTCTTTTATTGATTTACTTTTGTAATTTGACACTCTCGCTACTCCACAGCCAGCAGCTGCTTGTTGCTCGCATGTCGCAGCATTGATGCAACAGCTCGTGAACCGCTCCGCCAATCAGACGAGAGCACAGTCACGATGACCCGGAAATACTCCTGAAGCACTTCCGCGTCTAAACACTTGCATGTTAGAAATACTCTGTCAGCTCAGCCTTACTGTGACAGCACGTCGTGTCTTACAGCAGCTATGCCGGGCCCCTACAAAGAAACAGACCTGACGGAGCGGGTTGAGGCGTTTCTGTCCGACCTGAAGAGCGGGTCGGGACCTCTGCGGGGCTCGGCGGAGACAGCCCGAGAAACGACAGCCCTGCTCCGCAGAATCACAGCCCAGGCTCGGTGGAGCAGCGCAGGTACTGAACGTTGCTCTGTTTACTGTCAGCTCGGACATCACAGCTGTGCAGGTAGCTGCTAAGAAAGCTGTCAGTGTGGCTGAACAACTTTAGTCTGAACTATTCAGAGTTTATTCATGACCAAGGGACTCAGTAGTCCTCAGAAGCCCGTAGTTTTTAAATGTGACGGGTTCTTTAGATAAGAGAGGGAAGAAGT
>NW_007579525.1:43965-45150 GCF_000690725.1 Stegastes partitus | reverse complement strand
CGGAAAGAGGGAAGAAGGATGATTGCTGCTCAGCCCTCAGAGACCACCGTGGGTAACATGGTCAGACGGGTGCTGAAGATCATCAGAGAGGAATATGCCAGGTGAGGGAACATCAGGGAGGAACCAGAATTATGCCTAATAAACACTGCACCATGAAATAAATAGACTAAGGTCCTTGATTACCGAAGGTCATATTTCTATTGTGACTGCTGATGTGTATTTATTGCACATCAGCAGTCACATATACAGTAAAGCCCTTTGAGCTATCAACGAATACAGTTATTGAAAACAGACGCTAATCAACTACTCTGATAATCAATTCTCATTTTTTAAAAGATTAACCAGCTGCATTTACAAACTGGAATAATTTTGTACTAATTACATATTATTCATTTAATATTGGAAGCTTGATGAGTAAGCTATAAATCCATAAAATAAAGTGTTGTTAGGACCTCACCAATATATTTGTCACCTTTACCATCTGCTTGTTATTTTTCTTTCATCTTTTTTATCACACATATGTAATGCATAAATAAAAGGCCTCTTCATGACGTTGTGTGTTGGCGTTTGCGTACATTTTTAAACAAAGATTTTCATTTTTACTGCATTAAATTATTAGTAACATAGATACATTAGTTGGTATCAGTCCTGAGAAAACCATATCCATCAGTGCATAGTGACTTGGCCACTGTAAAGCGTTCACGAAGTTATTTCCAAGATTAGAGGTTGAGAATATAATGAAATGATTCACACTTGTGCACCTGTACACTTTAGCTAGGTTCTGTAAGACGCTTTACAATGTGTTTTCTTATTTATTCATTCACACACCAATGGTGGCAGAGCTGCTATGCAAGATGCTCGCTGCTCTGTATTAGACATATTTAGGTTGCACATGCTCCTCTACATCCTCCTTCCACACCTCACAATGTCTATAAACATACGTTGAGAGTGTTTGCTTAAATGGCTTGGCATAATTACCCTTTTTTTAAACCAGATTTTGTTCTTATCTTTTCTTTTTTTTTTTTTCTATTTTAGATCTCGAGGTAGCAGTGAAGAGGCAGACCAGCAGGAATCTCTCCACAAGCTGCTGACCTCTGGAGGACTCAGCGAGGAGAACTTCAGGCAGCATTTCGCTCCCCTCAAAGCCAGCGTCATCGAGGTCATCAATGAGCTGCTCACTGAGCT
>NW_007579525.1:42191-43161 GCF_000690725.1 Stegastes partitus | reverse complement strand
AATATCTGTGTTTTTCCCAATATTGTATGTGTATGTACAGTATGTGTGTGTATATACATGTATACATAGACAAGAGGCGACTTTATAGCAGAACAATCTGTGTGTAAGGCAGTTTATTTTTAGAACACGAAGAAATATATAAATGACATTTCAACAGAATCAAAAGAGTTAAACAGAGTATGAGGGGGAAAAAAAAACTGGAGGTACAAGTTAAATTGCAGTTTACTGTATTCAGAAGCCTAAGGATTGGTTTGATGAAAGGCCGAGGCAAGCAGTAACATCTTCAGTCTCGATTTATAAGAACTGAGAGTTGCAGCAGACCTGAAACACTGAAAGCTGCCTCTCTCTACTTTGTCTTTGTGTTGGGTACAGAACGTAATCTTTTCCCAGATGAGCTGAACGGTGTCGATAATTCCTGACGGATCAACAGTTCAGGAATGAATTCTGACATGAGCAGCAGCGTTCTGAATCAAATGGAGCTGTCAAGAGAGAGAATACATAGAATAAAAACAGAGAACATACGTGTGCACATGTTGCATTTGTATAAATTGTAGATGGAGACAAATTACATACGAGGCTACATCACTTTTGGTGCTTAGCACCTTCAAGATGTGATTCAAACTTTAACATGAGTAAGAAGAGCTGCTAAATGCTTGCTCAAGGTGAATCCAAAGATATCTTTGGATTTGTTTACCTTGGTAATAATAATATAACACTAACCTTACTATGTGAGGTGCCTTGAGGTGACATAAGTTGTCCATTGGCGCTTTGTAATTAAAGCTGATTTAAATTTTATAGAAGAGTTAAACTGAATCGGGCTGGGTTACAGGTTTAGTTTCTCGCTGTCTTTATGATTTACAGATATCCTATTTCTATGAAAATGTTCTTTGTTTCAGGCGACCTGATGGAAATTATCCGGAAAGAGGGAAGAAGGATGATTGCTGCTCAGCCCTCAGAGACCACCGTGGGT
>NW_007579525.1:39358-41041 GCF_000690725.1 Stegastes partitus | reverse complement strand
TTTATCATTTCATCTTTCAGAGGGAACAACTGACAACATCTCCATGCAGGCCCTGGAGCACATCCACTCTAATGAGGTCATCATGACGATCGGCCGCTCGCGCACCGTGGAGGCCTTCCTCAGAGACGCCGCACGCAAGCGCAAGTTCCACGTCATTGTGGCAGAGTGCGCTCCTTTCTGCCAGGTAAGCTCATCCGAGTGCATCGATGTTTATGAAGGCAAAGCAGAAAACAGCTTCTTAACCACTTTGTTCACGTCCCTACAGGGACATGAAATGGCCACCAGTCTCTCAAAAGACGGCATTGAAACAACCGTGATAACAGACGCTGCCATATTTGCCGTCATGTCTCGTGTTAATAAGGTATTTAGCACCAGAGAAAACTTGGAAACAGTCACGTCGCAGCATGTGGGGTAACTCATGTGTCTTTGCAGGTCATTATTGGTACGCAGACGGTTCTGGCTAATGGAGGCCTGAGGGCCGTCAACGGGACACACACTTTAGCTCTGGCAGCCAAGCATCACTCCACACCTCTGATTGTTTGTGCTCCCATGTTCAAGCTCTCTCCTCAGGTAAGAAAACACTCCAGTCTGTCAGATTTCTATAATATCTTCCGACAACAAATGAGCAACAAAACACTTTATTTGTCCGTAGTTTCCAAATGAAGAGGATACCTTCCACAAGTTTGTCTCCCCACACGAGGTGCTGCCGTTCACTGAAGGTAACGACAAACCTTCATCTTTTGAGCACCAGCTTTCAAGCCTTTAAATGTTCTTCTTTTCTAGAACTAGTCTCCTTGGGTTTATGATTTGAAGACGTCACAGTTTATCATTTATATTTCAGGTGAGATTCTCTCTAAGGTGAACGTACACTGTCCGGTGTTTGACTACGTCCCACCTGAGCTCATCACGCTGTTCATCTCTAACATCGGAGGACACGCGCCGTCGTATATCTACCGACTGATGAGCGAACTGTACCACCCAGAGGACCACGAACTTTAATCAGTATAATTAACAAATAATAAATGAATGCTTGATGCAGGTGTCATTTGCAGTACATGAGGGTTTTTTTTCCCCTGAAATTTAACAAAAATAGTTTTAGTTGCGTTCAGGAATTCCACACAAAAGTTTTACAAAATATTCAAATATATCCACGAGAGACATATGTTTAGATAATATTGGTATCTAAAAATCTAAATGACTTATGTTGAAAGGAGAACATCAAACTCTTCACTACTTTATTCAGGATAAACAGTGTTTTATATCAAAAATAGTTTCACCGTACCGCCACCTGGGGGGCAGCCGCAGAAGTTTTTATTCTGCTCAGTGTAGTGGCGAGTGTGTTGTCCACTGTTGTAGACAGATTCTCATCAAATCAGACATTTTTTTTTATACCTGTGGTTTCAAAATAATATGACTCCTCACATGTTTCTGTCATTAACTCCTGATAAACAGTTTTTACACAGCAAGAATACAGTAAGTGACTCTGACCCTGCAAATACTTCAATCAAGTTCTGATTAACCTGTTATTTGTGGAGGCTCACTGTGTTTCTGTGTTACGTTTTCTTAATTTCATCTGGTGCTGCACTTCTGCTGGAGAAAACTGTTACCACAAAACCACTGATGGAAGAAAGCAGCAGCTTTAATCTTTCTAGTTTTAGCTTCGTTTAGTTTTAGTTTGGGCTG
>NW_007579525.1:30704-37613 GCF_000690725.1 Stegastes partitus | reverse complement strand
GTCGCCCTGGGAATTTGCACGAATAACAGAAATAGGAAAATTAAAAAATAAAATAAAGTAAAATAACTAAAGAAAGAAAAGAATAAGATACAATAAATATTAGTACAAAATAAACAAGATAATAAGACAAATATATACAAGAATTTACACATCTAGTAGAAAAATCAGCCAGAATTAAGCTAGATGAGACCCGTCACTGTGCTTTTAAAAAAAGATAAATGAAAAAATAATCTTTAATGGTTTGTGTCATCCATTTTTGAAGCTCTGTGTATCTATTTATTTATTTTTGAGATATATAGATAGATAGATAGATAGATAGATAGATAGATAGATAGATAGATAGATAGATAGATATGTAATTGTATTATCTTACCACCAGATGGCCCACCCTGCTTAATTAAAAAATGTGCAATAGACACACATCTCCAAAACAAAACCCTCAGAGAATTTTTTTAAAAGTATTATTATTTATGCGTCTGCCAAGTGCAGCGTGGTGTGGACTGGGTGGACGTGAAGGTTTGGCATGAGGGTCAGAGGGGAGCATGTGAAGGGTTCTGGCTCCCCGCTACGGTCTAGCAGAGAGAGAGAGCATTGTTCTCTGACCTAAATTTCATGACATGGAACTCCAGGAAAAAAAAAAAAAAAAAGGTCAGAGTGAATGGGACATCAGCAGCAGCAGCAGCAGCAGCAGCAGTGATGTCTTCACTCTCCACTGCCCAACACTCAGACCATGACATCATCCAACTGTCAACAGCACGTCAGGATTATTTAACAGAGTGTGTTGGGAAAGATCAAGACCGAGAAGCATTAATAGCATTGCAGCATGTCTGGCTTCGTTTTCCCATAATGTTAAGGAACAAATATTCTGGGGCTTCTTGTCCCAGAGGGTTGGATGTTTTTGACTCCGTCTGACTCTGAGTTCAGAACTTTGTTTTTTTTAACTTAGCAACCTCAATGACTTTATATCAGGCATAAGTGGAGTTATTTAGTTTGTCCAGTAGAAAAATAGTGCCACGGGCTGACAGTATAACACAAGGCTGGCATTTTGTACTAAACTTACTCATACATACAAGAACACCTGAAGCCTCCGATTAGTTTCACTTGACTTCAGAATGATTTTTTTTTCTTCTGTTCATTATTTACAATGAAACTGGCTTCAGTAGGACTGAAGCAACAGTTAAACCTCTGATGAGCGTATGTGAACACGTGTTGTATCAAGAAAGTTGACTGACCTGTCCTTCATTACACAACAAATGTGTCACTGGAAGATATTTAAAACACCATTTCTTCAGTCAGGTGATGTTGATGCCAACCATGACAGAAGGACTAAACTGAGTTGTCATAACAGTCTTTTTCTTGCCATTTTAGGCCCTGTCATTCCCCCACCTGTCCAGCAGAGGGCCTCAGTCAGCTTCCTGCTCACCTGATTGTCACCTGTGAATACAGCGGCCCCTCATTCCCCCTCATCAGCAGATTTCTATCAGTCCCTGGAATCGTCTGACAGGTCGGACTCATCGTGAAGCAGGTAAATAACATTAATAATGGTCTCGTTTTATTCAGCTGCTTTGGTTTCACGGTGCACGCGTTGTTTATGCCATCTAGCTGACACTATCCACACAAATATTACCAACAAGTTTTCAAGAAAACGGTTTAATCTAATGCACAAAGAACACTTTAAAGTTTGACACGTGCTCACGTTATATGTGCAGTGAAATGCAAAGTGACTGTTCCTCAAGGCTGTGCAACAACAAAAAGACATTATAAGAGAACACGCATTAAAAACAATAAAATAACACAAAAAAGTCATAAATAATAAGTAGGAAGAGATTGTGAAGCTAAAGTGTAGCAAAGACTGTGCATGAGTGCAGTCATGTGTGTACATGTTATATTTAAAGTATATTTATCGTATTCAATGAGTTTTCTACGGGGTTGGAAGGCCAGAACGCTCCTGCAATGTGATATACTGATAAAAGTACAAGATTTTACTTGCAGGATTCTGAGGATGGGCTGCAAGGTGGCTTGGTGGCTAGGCCTCGCAGCTAGAAGGTTGCAGGTTCACGTCCCGGTGAGGACACCTGGGATCTTTCTGTGTGGAGTCTCCATGTTCTCCCCGTGCAGCGTGGGTTCTCTCCGGGTTCTCCGGCTTCCTCCCACAGTCCAGAAACATGCTGAGGTTAATTGGTGATTCTAAATTGTCCGTAGGTGTGAATGTGAGTGTGCTTGGTTGTCTGTCTCTAAGTGTAGCCCTGTGATAGACTGGTTACCTGTCCAGGTGAACCTGCCTTCACCCTGAGTCAGCTGGGATAGACTCCAGCCCCCCATGACCCTGGTGAGGATTAAGGTGTAGAGATGATGGACGGATGGATGATTCTTAGGATGTTGTGCAACGATACAAAGGAAGAACGTTCTTGATGCAACTTTTAGAAAATGCTTTAGAAATGTGACAGCATCGTGGTCTACCAGTGTTATCACCAAACACTTTAAGAAGGACTGTAAGGACTCTAACTTTAAGAAGAACATTGCTGCACGCTGAAAACGTCACTAGAACTTCTCAGAACTTGGATGTTTACTTGGACATTGAATTAAACACAAGCCATCGTGAGAGTTATCAGTTACACCGTCGCTTCTCCTGCTACGTCTGCTGTGATTAAGGCCTGTTGTCAGAGTGGCTTCAGGTATTTGTGCTGTATTGAGTTCACAGCAGCATCACCGAGTCAGAACAGAGACATTGGAACGCCGTCTTTGTCCAACAGGCTCATCAGCATCTCAAACGCATCCGGCGGCATCATCACATTTATGGGTGTGTCTCGGCCGAGTCCCACTTGTCATCTCTCCGCGCTCATGAGCTCGTCTCGGTCGCGTACAGGAGCAGCAGCCGGAGGAGGAGGAGGAGGAGGAGGGAAAAGATAAATCTCATTCTCTTTTTCATCACACTGACTTCATTCTTCACAGCCCTTTGATGAGACAGGGGAGCAAACCTGGGTGGAGTCCGGAGATTTACGGCTGACAGAAGTGTGCAGGCCATTAAAGCCCGGCGCCCCGCTAATGAACAGTCACTGCAATCACAGCCACAGCGGTACAGTATCCATGGAGCTCATCGATCCGCAGCCATCCTTCGGGACGTGTAGGCTTGTAGTCTGACCCTGTCACATCAAAGGACAACGAGATTCATCTTTATTTTCTAATCATGTTGGATTGAGCCGTGTTGTGTGTCTGACTTCAGGCTGTTGTGTTGCAGGGTTGCATTTCACACATTAACAGCAGCGATTAACAGTTTGGGATGCGCCTGCAGAGAAGCAACAAAATCATCCCTGCTTGTGTGAATGAATGCATCAGCTGCCACCCTTCCCCTGAACGTACCCCGCCATCACTCCTTCACCCCCCCTCAGGGTGTTGAGCCAGCAGCCCCAGCTGTTGCCCGGTGATGCAGAGCACCAAACTGTGGAGCGCCGTCATCAGCGTCGAGGCGTCTCACGGGACGGCAGAGATGAGTGTTGTAATTAGCGGTGAATGAGGCCAGCGGCAAGCCGAGGGGGTTTCTGTTGGGCCCCCGGAGGCCTCAGGGGACCTGAGGACGCGTGGCTAACCTGTGGGACACTACCTGTAGCTCCGAGTGGTGGTTTGTTGCACTTGAAGCAAAGAAAACCAACTGGAATACATCCCTTAGTCTCTTTTTATGATCAGGAACAGAAGAGTAAATGTCAATACCTTTTGAGGAATGATGGCTGCATTCCATTTAGCTGCTCCAGTTTCAGGGTCCCGGTCCAGGCTGGCATCACCCTGTCAGGGCTTAAACCTTAACATATTGTACGAGAGCCATTGTTAGTTTACCATCTGTGCTTTTCTTATCAGAACAAAGACACACTTTCTGCTGTGAGAAATACATCAAGATATTATCAGAGAAACCAGCTTCAAGAGAAACGCAAAAAAAAAAAAAAACGCAGCAAAAACAAATGATTAAATCTTAATTTCTGTGAAAATCAACAGAATATTGGGCTGTAAAGTACAACATGAACTAGATACGGTCCTTTACACCTAAAATATCTGTACCCAACATTATCTCTGCTTATAGCATTTAAAATACAGGTCAATTAATCAAACAGCTGATTGGGAGCAAATTAATTTGATAATTTATTAAGCAAAAAGGCCAAACAGTTGCTCGTTCAGGCTTCTTAAATGTAAAAATTAGCTTTTTTTGTTGTTATTGTGGAATTTTAAATTGAAAATCTTTGAATTTTGAGCTGAGATACCATTTTGGAATCCGGCCTCTTTCGTGGTTTTGTCACATTTACTAAATTATTAATGAATTAATCAAAATTGAAAATGAAAATAGTCTTTAGTCGTAGCTCTAAAGCATTCAAAATGTCATTTTATGTATAAATTTGTGATTATTTTTCATGAAAACTCACTTGTCTTGGGGATGGCATTTTGCTTTTCCCCCGGAAAATCCAACAGAGCTCGCGTTAGCCTCACACATTTAGCATGTACAACAATAAATTACTTGTGCTGTGTGTGTGTGTGTGTGTGTGTGCGTGCGTGTGTGTGTGTGTGTGTGTGTGTGTGTGTGCGCTGGTGTGTGCAGGTGTATGACGGCTGCTTATGCTCCATCTGTGTCTCCTGCTGATGAGTAAAGCCATGAAATAGATCCAGCTGGAGATGTGCGGAGGAGACCGAGGCCTCCTGGGAAATCATCCACACCTCCACCAGCACCGTGTCCACTTCTTTAGCACCCCAGAGAGCTATCAATAAGTGGGTAATTGAATTTTAAGCACAAACACTGCCGTCAAATGAGCGTTGTTGTGTGTGTGTGTGTGTGTGTGTGTGTGGTGTGTGTGTGATGGGGGATGTTTAGCTGTGTGAACATGGCGATGCTGTCATGCAGCCCTGTGGGGTGGGGTTGGGGGGGTTTGCACAGGAAGGATGAATGTTTAATCCATTAAATAACAATTACAGCCTGTAATGGTCCAGAGTGGCTGCTGGATGGAGGAAACATGGCTGCACCGCTCACAGGCCTCCAACCGGTGAGCATCCCAGTGATTAAACATGATCATCGGCACACACAAAATGTAAGAGTAACGACGTGCTGCTCGTTTATAGATCTGCTGTTGTGTGTTTTGTCACATCTGGTTCCTAAAGCCCCGATTAGAGCTCCTATTGAGGACACTGATGTCATGTATTCGTGGTGGCTTTTAGCTGCTCTACAGTTAAAAATATATTCATGGTAGCTGCAGTTTAGTCTTAATTTATTTCATAACTGACTAACTAAATGAATGAATAAATAAAAGAGGAGTCAGTGTGTCTTCAGAAGGCTTGTATTCCTTTTGGTCTAGAGTGGAACAACAACTGTATTCATCCACAGAGGAAACTAATTTTGGTGACACAAAAGAGACACAAAAGTCTGAGGAGGTGAGGAAGACATAAAGAATCAGTGACAGTAACACAAGCTAAATAACTCAGAACCCCTCTTAGTCAGAAAAATTATTATTAAGTTATTAAAACTAAATGATTAGACCAATAAATATGAGAAGAAACGTTTAAAATAGTGTCAGAAATATGCAGCATCCCTCGTCATTCATTCCTTGTTGGAATCAATAATTGGTCGCTGACTTTTTACACAATTAATTAACCAGGTCACCAGCTTTCAGATTGTTATGGCAGCTCCGTTAAAGGACTTTTTAAATTAGTTTGTTGAAGATTTTGTTTTTAATCGATTCATTACATATACAACCTGTTTTCTCTGAGAAGTTCAGAAATGTCCTGCTGAGTTTAAATAAAACGTGCACAAAACATAATTAAACAGCTAATATAAGAAATAAGTCAAAGTGGACAACTTGACAGGCTTTCTTTTCTGTGTTCTCGTCCTGCTCTAGCGATCTCATAACTTTATTCAAAGCTGATGCGAACACTTTAGTCGACTAAAACGTGCACGAGGTTGATCATGTAAAGAACAGATGTTTAAACAGATTACATTTCCACTTCGTCTGTAAACGAAGGACGCGGCCTGCATTTTATATGAACAATCTGGAATCTGAGGCTGAAGAAGCTGATAGAAAACAACAGCAGTATTTGATAAATGTGATTAATGTGAGCTTAGAGGAGGCTGAACAGAAGAGCCAAAGGTGTGACTCCTCAGCTTATTTATGTCAGTGAGCAAAAAAGAATATGTCCACTTGAGACTGAAATAAAAAGCATCTCAGCTCAGATTCATGTGAGTTTTTTTCCTCATTTAAAAACTAAGAAATAACATTTGTCCATGTTGTGGCTTTGCGTAAAGTCTAAATCCACCGAGCAGCCGTTTGAAACAGACATGAAACTAAGAGATATTTAGGGGATTAAAAGATTAGACATTTTTAAGACCTAAATGTGGAGCTAAGTGCTGGTGTGCTGCTGTGTTTGTACAGTGTTTGTGTGCGCGGGGATATAGATCTGAAAGTGGGATAAAAACAGGAAAGCTGGACAAACGCTTTGCATGGATTTTTTTTTTTCTTGCACATAAAAGCTGTCATGAAGAAACAGACGCTGTTTAGGATAAAAAAGTGAGTTTATGTGACTTTTCCCTCCTTATAGTCTGCACAAACTACACACACACACACACACACACACACACACACACACGAGCAGCTCGATCAACACGGTTCGTCAGTGTGATCGTTAAGTTGCACTCGTGATCCAAAGCGAGTTTGCTAGCTGTGGTTTTCTCATGCTGCTCACACAATGGCCCGTAGATGGGAGCTGCCTGGTGGCATTGCTTAATTAGGCGAAGAGTTGATTCATTTGCACTAATTGACAGCTAATTAAAGGAGCGAGGGCACATCAAACTGACGTGCCTCCGAGCTGAGCTTTGACTGCAGGGGATGTTGGAGAGACTGAGTTATGAAATATCGAATCTTCTGAGCACCACCTGCCATT
>NW_007579525.1:22869-29800 GCF_000690725.1 Stegastes partitus | reverse complement strand
AAAAATCCTTGATGCAAAAAAAGAAAATGGAGGAATTTCTGCAGGATTTTATTCAAGGAGGAAAGTTGTAATTCTTGTTTTGTGTCGGCAGGTATCAGCCATGTTTCAGGCTGTCTGGAGACGAAGACAGAAGCAGAAGCAGCTGATCATGTGAGTTGAATATTCAATATGTCACAACATATTTCAGAAAGTTGTTTTGATCTCCCAACATCAACTCTTTCTCTAAAAAGTGAAAAACTACCTCAGACAAGCGTAAAAAAAAGCGTTTTTTTTTTGTATTAATGGAAACACCATCAACCTTTTGCTCATACGATACTTCAAAACGCACAAAAACAACCTACTGTTATGTTATGAGTTGGTTGTGCTGCCCTTAAGTGGACGATATGAAAAGTTTTTGTCTTTAGCGAGGCTTCGTGTCGATTGCATGATGTCAGCACAAGATCCAGATACACAACATAATATCTTATTAATAGCACATCATTCAAATGCTACACAAAATGGTTGCAGTCGGGGTGAAGGTCGAAGGAGGAGTGTCTTGACGTGAAAGGAAAATGCAAAAAAGAAAAAAAACAAAGTGTTGCGATAACATGCAAAGTGACTTGGTGTGTTCGACAAACACCATTTCACGATAAAAGGTTGTGACATTATAACAAACAATCATAAAGGTACAAACATAAAGTTACCTACAATATAATACGATACGACACGATGCAAAACGATACGATACGATGTGAGACGATACAATACGATGCGATGCGATATTATACGAGACGATACCATACGATACGATGCAATATGATACGAGACAATACAATATAATGTGAGACGATACGATATGATACGATACGATGTGATACGAGACGAGACGAGACGATATCATAAACCTTTATTAATCCCATAGTGGGGAAATATTTATTGTTACTAAACCAAATAGGGGATAGTGCAACCCTTTAAGCAATATCAGTTAAAAAAATAAAAAATAAACCAAAATATACATTAGAACTAGCACTAGTTTACTTCACAAGTACGATATTGTTATAACAGTTTCTTCCTTCAGTTCTTCTTGAGTTCCTGTGTGATGAACCTTCAGCTTTGCTTGTGCACCAATTTCCTTTGAAAATCAATCCAGAAATCAGACTTTTATTGGAGTTTAGGATGTTTTTTTGGCATCTATCACACCACTAGATACCTTAAACTAACCCTGGATGTGCTCGATGACGACAGAAATATCTGCCGACATCCCGACCCTGTCTCGGTGTTTCAGCCTCCAGAGTTTGGACGCTGTCACAAGACGTTAGCACGAGTCGTCTGGAGTTTCGGGGTAAAAGCCCCCCGAGAGGCTTTTGGGGGAAACTCAAATTTGTCCCCTTTCCTCTGGACAGAGACCAAGCTCTCTGCAGGAGACCAGGAATAGGCTGTCTTCATGTCTGCTGGTGCTGCCCATGTGAATCAAAAAAAGACAATTAGGGGCTTATTAGGGTCTCGGGGAGCTGCACCTCACGGGGCGTCCGCTCGCCGGCTTGGCCCCAGCTCTGAGCCGCTGCCATAGCTCAAAACAGTCAGGGGCATTGTCTCACCTAATTACGCTGAAACCAGGGGCCCCTTTTTGTGTTGCCACTGCCATGCCTGTCCAGTTCCCTTCTCCTGCCTAACTGCTAGTCCCTGTCCACCGTGGAAGTGTGCTAATTAGACAAGAAATGGGCCCAAGTAAATATGTCAATCCCTGTTAGGAGCGGCTACAAAGAGGAATATTATTTTGTCAAGAAAGTTTTGCCGCCGGGGGGCCTCTCTCCCACGTTTCCCAGAGCATTTTCCTCATTACGCCAATAACACATCTGCACATGCAACGGGGGAATGCGGCACACTCGGCAAGTCAGAGTGCCCGACAAACTTCAGAGCATAAATAGATGCACTCATACAGAAATGGAGACTATAGAACGGCAATAGCATGAAGTTATTGCCCTAATTAATGCTTTGTGCCCACAGAGCAAACTGTTGAATCACCAGTGGCACATTGTTCGGGGTTGTGAGAGCTTTTTGTTTCTCCGCCCTAATAGGATGTTTTGATCAACGGCTGTTTGGTGACCCAGCTCTTCTTCTTAAATGCCGAGCTCTGGGAAACGGCAATTAGCTAGATTAGAAGAGCCATTTCTGGAGCCTCGAACAAAGACAAAGATGGATCAGACAGTAAAAGGTGAGCGTGGTTCAGAAACTCTGCCAGAACAAGACCGACCCAGACTCTGTCCTTTTTTTTTTTTTATTCTTTTAATTCAGACACTGTGCTGAATGAAATATCAATTAGTTTAATTAGTAATATGCTCTGAAATGACTTTATAGACGCATTTATGAATATTAAAGTATCGAGTTACTCATGAGATCCGCCTCCCTGTGCATGTTGTTCACAGTCTCAGTCAATAATCCACCTCATAAGTCATCTTCCTGCTGGATTTCTGTATTTGTTGGGCTTTTCTGCAACACTATTGAGTGCACACAGTGAACTTAACACTCACAGAGGTTCAGTTTGACCTTTTCTTGTAATCAAACTGTTGCTTTTCATGGTTAAAGGACATTTTTATTGACTGGACCACGCCAGTCTCACTCTACAAGTTTAATCTTTAAAACAAACCTGAAGGAATTACAATAGTTTTCAGGCTTTAGAACCAAATTAAATGGCAAACAAAATGCCATTTCAGTGGATTGGTGGTGGTGGAAGTTTTCCCTTTTTATTGCTTCTCAGTATTAATTCGTGGCCTGTTTAATTTGGCTCTTTGAGAAGATTCTCTCTTTTGTTTTTTTAATGTAAAAGACTCCTTCATGTCAAAGTGAAAACTGTTTTCTACGAAGCAATCTCAATGAATGAAAAATAGAAAATGTAAAAACAGTAGTTCTTCTGGAGGAGGAGTCCTGGTGGCTCACAGTAGATTCACTAATGTGCCGTTTTCCTTCCTTTATCTAAATCATGATTTAAATAAATTTAACAGGAATATTCACTGACTTTGAATCGTTCATCTTTAAAATAAAGCCAACAGAGATGTAACTATTTTGTGGCTTTATTCCCTTTTAGAACCAGATACAGACGAGTGACCGAGATGCCATTTTAGTGGGTTGGTTATAACATGTTGTTCACAGCTAAAATAATGAAATAGATTCAGCTGATGATACTGTCCCATAACTTATCTGTAAGTTGACATCATTTATTTAATTCCAGAGTGCATGTGGAGGGTTAGCAAATCATCAGCATCATTGTTAGCAGCAATTATAACATAGATGAAATGATTAGAATCTGAAAATAAAGACACATGTCTAACTTTAAGTCCTCTAAAGGGCAGTTTTAGTGTCCCAACTCTGAGGCTGAGCAGTTCAAAAGCTGATCATTCCTGTACAGTGCTGATGACATTTAATGTTACTAGAAAATAAAAATAAAAACTTGCCCCCTGCTGCTATGATCCAAAACCTGAGCTTCATTTTCTTTCTCTCTGTTGGAACAGAGATGAGATGTTCAGGCCAAGGCTAATGATAGCTGCACCCTGATGCTGGTGGAAGGATGTGATTGGTTTAAGTCCTCCACATGTCTGCAGTGTGTGTGTGTGTGTGTGTGTGTGTGTGTGTGTGTTATAGAAACCTCATTAGCATGGCTATTGGTATGGCATTGATCTCTTCATTCACCTCTAATGAAATGTCTCTCTAATAGCTTCTCATGAGATGCTGAAGGTAATTTAAGTTGCACTGTTCTGTCTTTCTCTCTGGTTCTTTACGCATTTGTGCCATTTTGATTTTTTAAAAATGTATTTTTGCAACACATTGAACATGTCTGAACTTATAGAAATAACAGGTAATAGTGTCCAACTCGGTTTTGTTTTGGCATCCTTATTATTATTATTATTATTATTTGACCTGATATTTAATTTTCCCTCTAAATTGATGCATTTTGCCCCTAACTTTAGGCCTCAGGAGGAGATTAGATCTCAGTGTTTTACCGACACAAAGAAAACCTGACGCGCGCAAACGACAGCGTGCCAGTAATTGACTCGATCGGGTTGATGCCACATCTCCTGATCATATCGCCGATTACAGACCAACAGTGAATCTGTTCGACCGTCTCTGACAGCGTGACGCACGGGTGCCAAACGGTCCCACGGGAGCCACCTATTTATTTATTTATTCATCGCCCACATGTCCCTCTGATAATGCAGCATCTCCGCTTCCACCCGGCGCGTCCACTCATCTCCATAAAGTCTCCTCTGCGCAATTATCTGTCCAGATGTCCAAAAAGTGTGCCTCAAATTATCTCCGAACGATTGGAACTGCGCAATAATTGAATAATAGCTGATTAGGGAAGATTAGGTTTGAGGGGGATGAAAAAAAAAGAGGGAAAATGAAAGTATTTTCACCTCATTTCACAATTCGGTGGCTTTGAATTTGAGCTGAGGTTTATTCTGTGATGAATGAAGGGAGGCTGCACATGATTTCCCCTGACGTCCTAAATGTCTTTTCCGTTTGCTCTCACTTTCAAAATCGGATTAACTCCCTGAAACATTGTGTAACCTTTCAGTCCGTGTCATACTTTTTTTTTTGTATTTGAAATCAGCCCTTAAGCTAAAAAAGACACTCGAACCTCAGGAGGTAAATAAATCTGTTGCTGCGTTGCGCACCGGCGTTTGGTCCACTGTTTGTCTCATATTTAATTGCCACCCTGGGGTGTCCTAAATACCCTGAACTGGGACATTGTATTCTTTATCATGGGGCCAGTCGAAGAATAAAAAAAAAAGCTTAATAATCTATCAACAGATGCGCAGACTGCGAGCAAAGACAAAACGTTTAGTGCGCAAACCTAATTAGAATATGCAAATGAGAGGGTGAGTTATATGGGACGTTGGGATGAAGCCGGAGTCTGCTAACGGATCAATCACTTCATAGGCCTTCAAATAAGAAGCTGGATTAATTAATTAACTCATAGAGATGTTGCTGCTTCTTCAGTTTGACCCCGTTTTTTTTTCTTTTCTTGGTTTTGCTTCAGTGTGTCTCATGGATGAAAACGCGGCCTGTGCCCTTATTTTTGTTGGTTAGTGAATCTGCAGTGCTGGGAAACTGAAGGAAGGCTAATTTATTCATCTTAATATGGCATAATTATTTTTGGGGAATAAATGGATGCACTTTGGTTGGTGCCATCAAAATGTAAATAAAAAAATTAGGAGTAATTTCATGGTCTCCAAGGTAAGTCTCCAAAAAGACGTTTTTGCGTAAAATGCAGGTTTTTATAGATTTAACATGAAAACACATCAACAACAACACATCTATGAGTAGTTGTTCTTTAGAAATTTATCAGATTCTTGCCTAGAAGTGGTTTTATTGACTAGTTCTTAAGAAACAGCCAACGTGTCTGTGATTTAGTCTAAAAAAATATCTTCTGTCCAAACGGTCGTTTTTTTCCGTCTTGTTTGTTTTTGTTCTGCACGTTCCTTTAGGTGTAAATTGCAAAACTGCTAAATTTCAACAGTGACATGTTGAAATGTGTTGTAAATGACTCAGATTTCCTCGACTTGAGGGATTTATCCGGCTGATTGGATCTGCTTTAACGAGCCGCTGACTCTGGGATCAGATGACCAGCGACAGAAACATGAAGAGTGAAAGTCACGTCTGGTTTGACTCATTTATTTTTAACTAACTTCGAAGCAGTAGCTTTAAAATAAACCCCAAAAGAACGAAAAAAGTGGCCTAAAGTCTTTGAAGTCGTGTTTTAGCCTCTAATATAAACGTGATTTTTGGGTATTTAAGCTTTCCTGTGAAACCAACGCTCTGTTTTCTGATCAGTGGATTTATTGGCGGTTGTTTCACCACCTGAGAGACAATCAGCTTTATTTATGAAGGATGTGAAGCAAGTCCACATGTATCTGTAATAATTTCTCCTCAGAAATGCAGGTATAGTCGTTATTTTGTCACATTTAATTGCTGTATTTAATGAAGCTTCACGGAGCTGTCAGAGTGCGGTCAGTCTCCTCCTGTGATTGGCTGCCGCCTGTTGCCTGTCGGATAAAAAGCGCAGCGGAGGAGAGCGCAGAGATAAAGACAGAGCATCACTGCCCGCTGCACCAGGGACTCCAGCTTTAATCTTTTTGGAGGGAGTAGAAAAAAAAAAGTGGAATCCCAGCGCCATGACGGGGAAGGAGGGAGCTGTGCTTTCAGACACTGAGAACAAACAGAAGTCAGCCTCACAGACCACCGTGAACCACGCCGGATCCCAGCAGCCGTCCCCGGGCTGGAAGATGGCCCCCACCGTGCAGCGGCGCACCGGCTTCGGCATCCAGGAGCTGCTCGGCCTCAACAAGGAGCCGCCGGCGGCGCCGAGGCGGCCGCTGGAGGCTCTGCCGCACCGGGCGCACGTCCTGGCGGCCAGGTCCGCTCTGGGACACGGCGGTCTCGGGGTCGGTATGGGTTTACTGGGACCGGAGGGAATACACTCGTTTTACAGTCAGCCCGCTTTTCTGGAGGTGCTGTCAGAGGCGCAAAATGTGCACCTGCAGCCGCTGCACAGGACGGCGCACATGGACTCACCGATGGATGCGCAACACTCCGCCAGCTCCGGTGAGAAAGAACACGTTTCTAACAAATAACTTTATGATCCTGAAGCACGACAATAATTTTTTTAATCATCAGTAAATTATAAAGCAGGATGTTGCTCATGTTGTTCTGGTTTATTCATTTAGAGGCGACCTGGAACCAAATCAGTTCTTGCGCGCAAATAGAAAAAAGTGCAAATGACTGATTAAAAGTAAAATCCACTTTGTGCAAAGCAGGTTTAAAAAAAATGCAAAAGCATATTTAACAGGGCAGTAATAGAGGCCTTCATATTTAATTTCTTATTAATGCGTGTTGAAGAGAATTTAAAAATAAGACAAACATTGAGGCCTACCTTCGTTTTTGTATTTTAATT
>NW_007579525.1:17688-21124 GCF_000690725.1 Stegastes partitus | reverse complement strand
ACACACACACACACACACACACACACACACACACACACACACACACACACACACTGCTGCTGTCAGAAAGCATGATTGCTCATCTGGGGCCCATCTTTTTATGAGATGGAGGTTATCGTCAGATCTACCTGAATAGCTTTCCAGGCCCCGACTTTGATCGTTTTTAATTCCAGGTCTGCAAAACACACACACACACACACACACACACACACACACACACACACACACACACACACACACACACACACTCCTCACTATACAATCTCATCCTGCCTCCTCGGCCATTTTAGGATGCTCATTTTTTCCTGTTTTCCTCATCCATATTCACAAGCGTGCTGAGACTATTACAAGGTCTGGCTTGCTGGAAATCAATTCAGGCACTTGAGGAGCCAGAAGCAGCATAATGCTGTGGCACGCACACACTCAGGCAGCTGACGGAAGACAATATATTCTACAGATGAAGCAATGAGGGAGATATTAAGCACCCACTCCCAGCACATGTTACAGGCTTTCTTTGCACGGTACTTACATTTCGAGTCTGTTACGGACGCGTGAGATGGATGTGCAAAAGCAAACGCTCAAATCTGAGTCAGAACCAGTGAAAATGAGCTCTCAGAACCAGACCTCCACACAAACAACCAGCAGATGTCATTAGTCCTCTGATGTTTACATCCTCAGAGCTGAAGGAGGTGGAACATGAGGTGACAGGAGGCTTCACAGCAGACATGAAACACGTTAAAGATAAACTCCAGCTGTCTTAGGACAAATAAAACCAGTGAGTGTGGGTTTTTCTACCAAATAAAAGCCATTTGTCTCCTTAAAATGTGTATAATGCATTAACTCCTTCTCAAAATGTGGAATATGAAGGTGCAACATGTTTTTATTCCTATAAAGTGAAAAGTCAAGTCAGTTTATTTATATTTCACAGCTAAAGAAGAACAAGTGCTGCGTGGTTTTAAACAAATTAAAAACAAATAAATCAACTAAAAAACAGAAAAAATTAAACCATTACAACAAACCACTACATGATAAATCACTAGGACTGTACAGCTATACAGATGTTACATTTCTAAGTATAAATGACTGAACAATGCCAGAAAACTATTGTTATTATTATTATTATTTTAAATGGAAAGAAAAATCCAACATAACCAAAATAAAACAACAAAGTAAATGCAGCATGTAAATGTTCTTCTTCTGTGACTTTGAATTTAAAAATAAAAAATAAAACCTGTTTCTTGTCACGGTGAGACAGTGATTAAGTTGAGCTCAGCTTTCTACACAAAGAGTTTCTGATGCTCTGATCCACGGCCCGGTTGGCTTTGGACAATGAACCGATGGTGTGACCGGTTCAGACACTAGTTTGACCAGCGAAAGTAAAAAATCCACCTTCAGCTTTGTTCAAACGACACGACGCCTCAGAAGACAAGACGAGAGCAGACTGTTGGCTGCTGGATGCTGATATGAACGTTATCCACACCCACCATGTCCACACATCATCTGACCTCTGAAGAAATCATGTCAGATAACACAGAACAACAATCTGCTGCAGGAACATGTCCGACTACATGATCCTGTTCCCAGAGATCAGTCAGCTTCACTGAGGCCTTCAGGCGCAGTGGGACAACACTGTTCTTTAACTTTGTGTATCACGGATGTGTGACTTGTTACTGATTTGGGATTTCTGGCCTTTTAACCAAACTGTTATCATTTCCTAAACAGAGCAGCCCTGGTTGTTTTATGACCTCCATTCTGTTGTAGAGATGCAGCAACCAATCCTTACCCCGCTAATTTAAAAAGAATAGACAGGATTTATTAAAATACGATCTGCTGCTTTTGCATTTTTGCTCTGTATGCATGCTGTTGGTGGGTTGGCTCGGTGGCTAGCACCGTTGCCTCACAGCTAGAAGGTNGGCTGCAGTTGTTTTCCTGTATTAACTTGTTGTTTTTTTATTCCTCGCAGATTCCGATGATCTGAGCTCCTCCGGCGACCAAAAATTCTCCAAATCGACGATGAGTCAGAGCAAGAAAAGAAAGAAAAGACGACACAGGTAAAACACAAACGATAAAATAGAGGAAAACCATGTAGACATTATTAAATAGAAGATATTTATCCCAGACACACCTGTTTTCCACTTCGGGCCTTTTTTATTCAACACAGTTTGGCTGCATCCTGAACAAAGGACCGTTTAATCCCGTTTAATCTGTGATGCTCATAAAGAGAGAGCGTGTGCTATTATTATATTTAATGTGGTCTCAGACTGGAGGAAAAAAAAAAAAAGGACAAAAGGATTACTGTCATTTTCTCCTTGTTTTAATACCAAAATGCATTTTTCTTGTTAGGAATGAAAATGTGGGAAAAATAAATCTAAAAGGCTTATTTGCTTTTTTCTTTTTAATTTGTGACAAACAGAAAATAATCGTGTCTTTTGTCAGTAATGTTATACAATTTATAAAATGGTGTTTATTTCACAAGAGGAAATAAAACATCTAATTTTACTTGATGTTGGAATTTAGTGCAGTTGGAAAATTCAGAGTTCCTGATTTTGATGTTACTTAAATTGTGCCAGTGTAAGAATATTTTTTTTTAAAAAAGACTCAGTATTATAAATCTGAGTCATTTTATGTAGCATTAGAAGCTGCCTTTGGATTGCATACATAGAGATGATTTCTGAAAATAAAGAGACAAATAAGTGTAACACAAAATCCTGTAGTTATTAATGATTAAAAGGACAAAACTGCAGTTTAAAAAAAAACAAAAACAAAGCAAGAGTCTTAAGATGAGTATTTTCATGTGGTGATAAATATCATATGAAGGTTTTTCATTCTCTCCATTTGTTTGGTGTGCAGAACCATTTTCACGTCCTATCAGCTGGAGGAGCTGGAGAAAGCCTTTAATGAAGCTCACTATCCGGACGTTTACGCCCGAGAGATGCTCTCCATGAAGACCGAGCTGCCAGAGGACAGAATACAGGTGCACAAGTCTGATCCGTTTGCCTCCTAAAACACCTAAACATCTCCCTGCAACACATGCGCTGTAATGTAAAGTGTGTGAGCATGAGGTCAGGGATGAAATGGCTTTTTTTTTTTTTTTTTTAAATGCACATTTGGATGTGGACAGCCTTCTCCATCATCATCCTCCTTCACATTAGCAGCCAATTCGCCCTTAACACTGTAATTAGTTAATAGAGGAGAACTTCTCCTGACTTTCTCTGGGAGAGGCAGGGCCGCAGCCCCCAAAATGAAATGATAACTACATAGAAATTAATTAGCAGAGGTCAGCGGCTGAGCAGAGGGCTGCGCCTGGCTGCTATGAGCATTTTAATTTCCCGTGATATTTGAGCGCCTGTCTCCCATCGACCAGGCCTGGAAATTAACTTATTTTTCAATCAGCCTCTGTGGCCCCCTCGGGTCACCTCTCACAGGGAGCGTGCAC
>NW_007579525.1:13249-15324 GCF_000690725.1 Stegastes partitus | reverse complement strand
GTGACCTTCCTCCTTCCAGGTGTGGTTTCAGAACCGCAGGGCCAAGTGGAGGAAGAGGGAGAAGTGTTGGGGTCGCAGCAGCGTGATGGCGGAGTACGGCCTGTACGGAGCCATGGTGCGTCACTCCATCCCCCTCCCCGAGTCCATCCTCAAGTCGGCCAAGGACGGCATCACGGACTCCTACGCTCCCTGGCTACTGGGTAAGCTGCTGCAGGAGGACCGTGCAGATTACACACCAACCAAAAGAGAAGCTTTTCTTTGCAGAAGCACCAAAATGATTTTTAAAAAAAAGAGTTTTGGGAGAAAAAAAAAGGCCTCATCTGTCATTTTATTGTCCTCTGCGGGGAAACACTTATAGAATAAACTCATTGCTCACGTCTCTCTTGAGATTTTAACCCGGATGTCTCATCATCAATCATAGCAGCATCCTGCATCACTGAGCCTTTGAAAAATGGTTAGAAACAAGCACAGAGTGTCTTAAAACACAGATACCCAAACACATATTGACCCATTTGGTATGAAAGAGCAGCAAAAAGGTGACATTTTCCACCATTTTTCCTTCATTGGTGATAAACTAAAGCTGCTGCATCAAAACAGTCTTTTGAAAACACCTTTAAAAACGCCTCTCTCTCTTTTCTTTTAAACATTAATGCATAAACTACAGAATTTCCAGGTTGTCTGATTGTGTTTCAGAGCTCAGATTAAGTTGGATTCTGACTGGAAGCGAGTGTTAAGCCCGACTCACATCAGGAGCCAATAAAGGCATCAGCATGTCATTAAAACGTAGCCGTCAATACGGTGATAATCCTACTTCATCAGGACAGATTAGAGCAAATCTCCTCCAGAGCCTCGTGTCAATTGATTAGTTTCAATCAATTAGGTAACTCTAATTGAATAAGAGGTGATATTCCCTCACTCTTCATTCCCTTCCACATTCTTTTTCAATGTCAAACACCAGAGTACGTAAGAAAATGTCATTTAAATGCCTTTTTTAAAATAAAGAAATCACCCTTTGCACGCTCACTGAGATGATGCAACTATTAAATGAACAACCCTGTATGTTTTTACTCAGGAATGCACAAGAAGTCGGTTGAAACTCCCCACCCCTCCCCAGGGAAAGCCAGCAGCCTGACACCACCTCCACCTCCACCTCCAGCAGCAGCAGCAGCAGCAGCAGCGGTGTTACAGGAGAAAAGCATGGACACGGTGATGGAGGAGGAGAAGCAGAGCAAAGACACTAACTCGCCAATTTCTAAAGAGGAGCTGAGGGAGAACAGTATCGCCGCGCTGCGAGCGAAGGCGCAGGAGCACAACGCCAAGATGCTCGGGACAGTTTCTGACAAAGCGACACACAAAGAGGAGGCCGAGGATCAGGTGACGGAGCAGGAAACGGCAGAGGTGGAGAAGAGTAATTGAAAATAATGGGAAAAAAAAATAAAAAAGCCAGAGGATACGGACTGATGGTGAAACACCTGCAGAACGACGTTTTCAGACATTTTCTCGGAGGCAGAAGTCTTGTGTCCGGGGCTGAATTCAACTCAATAACTCAACTCATCGCATCATTTCTGCCTCTCAGAACCAGAGCTGACCAAAACTGCACAACCCATCTCCTTCTGTAAGCGTGGAGGAGGCTCAAGCACAGAAACGTTGGTGGCAGATGTTCTGACGTAGAGCTGCGTTGGGATATATATACATATAAATATATTTATTTTCTTTAAGATACAGAGTTAACTTACCAGTTCTGTGACATGGCAGCTTTTTTATGCAACACCTTTATCACAGAGAGTTGGAGCAGACAGGTGCAAGAGGCTTTTGGTGTGCTAATAGGGAGTTTTTGGACGTCTGTGGTGACAGATTATCAGCTGGAGACTCTCACTGGAACAACAGGTGGCACCAAATCCTGTGGCGGGAAAAAAAAAAAAAAATTCAACCTAAAAACTGTTTTATTCCAGCTGTACAAATAATTATTCTGTACATATTGAAAATGTCCATTAGTCAGTCCTGTACTATGATGTATAGAAAAACCACTTATGTTTGTCTCTGTATAAATGTAACTGTAGTCGAATTAAAAGTTA